>NW_028118172.1:0-35320 GCF_965113295.1 Leuciscus leuciscus
TAACCAGCTAAACCTACCCACCACCTGCACAAAAAAACAGAAAACAAAACCAAAAAACACTGACCACTGGCGGGACCTACACAGACCCTACCCAAAATATACCAGGATAGACCACCCCTATATAAAATAACCCTAGATACAACAGCAATTTATAAAATAGACCCCTGTTAAAAAAAAACAAATCTAAAAAATAAAGTGCAGTACCGTGTCTACACACCTGGTGGCGCTAGAGGCGCACCAAACCACCACCAGTCGACTAGCCATACATCAATTACTATATAAACCAAGTTTCGTACAGATAAAACACACCGTTGCAGATATATGGACAGTTAAGATTCGGCCAATCAGATGCCCTTTATGCAAATGAGGGTGGTTACTAATGAGGGTGAAAGTCGTTTTTACCTCCCTACCTATATGCCATTTTAACCCTAACCTAACCACCAAACTAACCATTAGTCCAAAGACTACTTTCAATATTTAACACAAAACAATAAAAAAATATGAACAAACAGTCGATCAAACTCATCTATCCATCTATCCATCTATCCATCTATCCATCTATCTATCCATCCATCCATCCATCACTCCATCACTCCATCACTCCATCCATCCATGTATAACACAGGCCTAAAAACATTCACTTTTTCAAACAAAAACTTTTTTTTTTTTAACAAAAAGTTGTTTAAACTCATGTATCTATATATTCATCTATTCATCTATCTATCTATTTATCTATCTATCCATCCATCCATCCATCCATCCATCACTCCATCCATCCATGTATAACACAGGCCTAAAAACATTCACTTTTTCAAACAAAAACATATTTTTTTTAACAAAAAGTGGTTTAAACTCATGTATCTATATATTCATCTATTCATCTATCTATCCATCCATCCATCCATCCATCCATCACTCCATCACTCCATCCATCAATGTAACACAGGCCTAAAAAACATTCACTTTTTCAAACAAAAACATTTTTTTTAACAAAAACATTTTTTTTAACAAAAAGTTGTTTCAACTCATGTACCTATCTATCCATCCATCCATCCATCCATCCATCCATCCATCCATCCATCCATCCATCCATCCATCCATCCATCCATCCATCCATCACTCCATCCATCAATCTATCTATAGAAATAGACACTTACCTGTCAGCATTGGTGCTGTTTCAGCACTCGTGCTGATATGCACGGCAAATGCAACCATTTTGCATTGACAGGTGAACAGCTGGGGGAAAACTCAAGTTCAGTTTGCGTCAGGGCGTCTGCATGGATGCAGGGTCAAAGGCCAAAGGCCTGGCACGCTACCTCACCTAACCAGCTAAACCTACCCACCACCTGCACAATATCCATCTATCCATCTATCCATCTATCCATCTATCTATCCATCCATCCATCCATCACTCCATCACTCCATCACTCCATCCATCCATGTATAACACAGGCCTAAAAACATTCACTTTTTCAAACAAAAACTTTTTTTTTTTAACAAAAAGTTGTTTAAACTCATGTATCTATATATTCATCTATTCATCTATCTATCTATTTATCTATCTATCCATCCATCCATCCATCCATCCATCACTCCATCCATCCATGTATAACACAGGCCTAAAAACATTCACTTTTTCAAACAAAAACATATTTTTTTTAACAAAAAGTGGTTTAAACTCATGTATCTATATATTCATCTATTCATCTATCTATCCATCCATCCATCCATCCATCCATCACTCCATCACTCCATCCATCAATGTAACACAGGCCTAAAAAACATTCACTTTTTCAAACAAAAACATTTTTTTTAACAAAAACATTTTTTTTAACAAAAAGTTGTTTCAACTCATGTACCTATCTATCCATCCATCCATCCATCCATCCATCCATCCATCCATCCATCCATCCATCCATCCATCCATCACTCCATCACTCCATCACTCCATCCATCCATGTATAACACAGGCCTAAAAACATTCACTTTTTCAAACAAAAACTTTTTTTTTTTAACAAAAAGTTGTTTAAACTCATGTATCTATATATTCATCTATTCATCTATCTATCTATTTATCTATCTATCCATCCATCCATCCATCCATCCATCACTCCATCCATCCATGTATAACACAGGCCTAAAAACATTCACTTTTTCAAACAAAAACATATTTTTTTTAACAAAAAGTGGTTTAAACTCATGTATCTATATATTCATCTATTCATCTATCTATCCATCCATCCATCCATCCATCCATCACTCCATCACTCCATCCATCAATGTAACACAGGCCTAAAAAACATTCACTTTTTCAAACAAAAACATTTTTTTTAACAAAAACATTTTTTTTAACAAAAAGTTGTTTCAACTCATGTACCTATCTATCCATCCATCCATCCATCCATCCATCCATCCATCCATCCATCCATCCATCCATCCATCCATCCATCACTCCATCCATCAATCTATCTATAGAAATAGACACTTACCTGTCAGCATTGGTGCTGTTTCAGCACTCGTGCTGATATGCACGGCAAATGCAACCATTTTGCATTGACAGGTGAACAGCTGGGGGAAAACTCAAGTTCAGTTTGCGTCAGGGCGTCTGCATGGATGCAGGGTCAAAGGCCAAAGGCCTGGCACGCTACCTCACCTAACCAGCTAAACCTACCCACCACCTGCACAAAAAAACAGAAAACAAAACCAAAAAACACTGACCACTGGCGGGACCTACACAGACCCTACCCAAAATATACCAGGATAGACCACCCCTATATAAAATAACCCTAGATACAACAGCAATTTATAAAATAGACCCCTGTTAAAAAAAAACAAATCTAAAAAATAAAGTGCAGTACCGTGTCTACACACCTGGTGGCGCTAGAGGCGCACCAAACCACCACCAGTCGACTAGCCATACATCAATTACTATATAAACCAAGTTTCGTACAGATAAAACACACCGTTGCAGATATATGGACAGTTAAGATTCGGCCAATCAGATGCCCTTTATGCAAATGAGGGTGGTTACTAATGAGGGTGAAAGTCGTTTTTACCTCCCTACCTATATGCCATTTTAACCCTAACCTAACCATAGCCCCAAACTAACCCTAAACCCAAACTAACCATTAGTCCAAAGACTACTTTCAATATTTAACACAAAACAATAAAAAAATATGAACAAACAGTCGATCAAACTCATCCATCCATCTATCCATCTATCCATCTATCCATCTATCTATCCATCCATCCATCCATCACTCCATCACTCCATCACTCCATCCATCCATGTATAACACAGGCCTAAAAACATTCACTTTTTCAAACAAAAACTTTTTTTTTTTTAACAAAAAGTTGTTTAAACTCATGTATCTATATATTCATCTATTCATCTATCTATCTATTTATCTATCTATCCATCCATCCATCCATCCATCCATCACTCCATCCATCCATGTATAACACAGGCCTAAAAACATTCACTTTTTCAAACAAAAACATATTTTTTTTAACAAAAAGTGGTTTAAACTCATGTATCTATATATTCATCTATTCATCTATCTATCCATCCATCCATCCATCCATCCATCACTCCATCACTCCATCCATCAATGTAACACAGGCCTAAAAAACATTCACTTTTTCAAACAAAAACATTTTTTTTAACAAAAACATTTTTTTTAACAAAAAGTTGTTTCAACTCATGTACCTATCTATCCATCCATCCATCCATCCATCCATCCATCCATCCATCCATCCATCCATCCATCCATCCATCCATCACTCCATCCATCAATCTATCTATAGAAATAGACACTTACCTGTCAGCATTGGTGCTGTTTCAGCACTCGTGCTGATATGCACGGCAAATGCAACCATTTTGCATTGACAGGTGAACAGCTGGGGGAAAACTCAAGTTCAGTTTGCGTCAGGGCGTCTGCATGGATGCAGGGTCAAAGGCCAAAGGCCTGGCACGCTACCTCACCTAACCAGCTAAACCTACCCACCACCTGCACAAAAAAACAGAAAACAAAACCAAAAAACACTGACCACTGGCGGGACCTACACAGACCCTACCCAAAATATACCAGGATAGACCACCCCTATATAAAATAACCCTAGATACAACAGCAATTTATAAAATAGACCCCTGTTAAAAAAAAACAAATCTAAAAAATAAAGTGCAGTACCGTGTCTACACACCTGGTGGCGCTAGAGGCGCACCAAACCACCACCAGTCGACTAGCCATACATCAATTACTATATAAACCAAGTTTCGTACAGATAAAACACACCGTTGCAGATATATGGACAGTTAAGATTCGGCCAATCAGATGCCCTTTATGCAAATGAGGGTGGTTACTAATGAGGGTGAAAGTCGTTTTTACCTCCCTACCTATATGCCATTTTAACCCTAACCTAACCATAGCCCCAAACTAACCCTAAACCCAAACTAACCATTAGTCCAAAGACTACTTTCAATATTTAACACAAAACAATAAAAAAATATGAACAAACAGTCGATCAAACTCATCTATCCATCTATCCATCTATCCATCTATCCATCTATCTATCCATCCATCCATCCATCACTCCATCACTCCATCACTCCATCCATCCATGTATAACACAGGCCTAAAAACATTCACTTTTTCAAACAAAAACTTTTTTTTTTTTAACAAAAAGTTGTTTAAACTCATGTATCTATATATTCATCTATTCATCTATCTATCTATTTATCTATCTATCCATCCATCCATCCATCCATCCATCACTCCATCCATCCATGTATAACACAGGCCTAAAAACATTCACTTTTTCAAACAAAAACATATTTTTTTTAACAAAAAGTGGTTTAAACTCATGTATCTATATATTCATCTATTCATCTATCTATCCATCCATCCATCCATCCATCCATCACTCCATCACTCCATCCATCAATGTAACACAGGCCTAAAAAACATTCACTTTTTCAAACAAAAACATTTTTTTTAACAAAAACATTTTTTTTAACAAAAAGTTGTTTCAACTCATGTACCTATCTATCCATCCATCCATCCATCCATCCATCCATCCATCCATCCATCCATCCATCCATCCATCCATCCATCCATCCATCCATCACTCCATCCATCAATCTATCTATAGAAATAGACACTTACCTGTCAGCATTGGTGCTGTTTCAGCACTCGTGCTGATATGCACGGCAAATGCAACCATTTTGCATTGACAGGTGAACAGCTGGGGGAAAACTCAAGTTCAGTTTGCGTCAGGGCGTCTGCATGGATGCAGGGTCAAAGGCCAAAGGCCTGGCACGCTACCTCACCTAACCAGCTAAACCTACCCACCACCTGCACAAAAAAACAGAAAACAAAACCAAAAAACACTGACCACTGGCGGGACCTACACAGACCCTACCCAAAATATACCAGGATAGACCACCCCTATATAAAATAACCCTAGATACAACAGCAATTTATAAAATAGACCCCTGTTAAAAAAAAACAAATCTAAAAAATAAAGTGCAGTACCGTGTCTACACACCTGGTGGCGCTAGAGGCGCACCAAACCACCACCAGTCGACTAGCCATACATCAATTACTATATAAACCAAGTTTCGTACAGATAAAACACACCGTTGCAGATATATGGACAGTTAAGATTCGGCCAATCAGATGCCCTTTATGCAAATGAGGGTGGTTACTAATGAGGGTGAAAGTCGTTTTTACCTCCCTACCTATATGCCATTTTAACCCTAACCTAACCATAGCCCCAAACTAACCCTAAACCCAAACTAACCATTAGTCCAAAGACTACTTTCAATATTTAACACAAAACAATAAAAAAATATGAACAAACAGTCGATCAAACTCATCCATCCATCTATCCATCTATCCATCTATCCATCTATCTATCCATCCATCCATCCATCACTCCATCACTCCATCACTCCATCCATCCATGTATAACACAGGCCTAAAAACATTCACTTTTTCAAACAAAAACTTTTTTTTTTTTAACAAAAAGTTGTTTAAACTCATGTATCTATATATTCATCTATTCATCTATCTATCTATTTATCTATCTATCCATCCATCCATCCATCCATCCATCACTCCATCCATCCATGTATAACACAGGCCTAAAAACATTCACTTTTTCAAACAAAAACATATTTTTTTTAACAAAAAGTGGTTTAAACTCATGTATCTATATATTCATCTATTCATCTATCTATCCATCCATCCATCCATCCATCCATCACTCCATCACTCCATCCATCAATGTAACACAGGCCTAAAAAACATTCACTTTTTCAAACAAAAACATTTTTTTTAACAAAAACATTTTTTTTAACAAAAAGTTGTTTCAACTCATGTACCTATCTATCCATCCATCCATCCATCCATCCATCCATCCATCCATCCATCCATCCATCCATCCATCACTCCATCCATCAATCTATCTATAGAAATAGACACTTACCTGTCAGCATTGGTGCTGTTTCAGCACTCGTGCTGATATGCACGGCAAATGCAACCATTTTGCATTGACAGGTGAACAGCTGGGGGAAAACTCAAGTTCAGTTTGCGTCAGGGCGTCTGCATGGATGCAGGGTCAAAGGCCAAAGGCCTGGCACGCTACCTCACCTAACCAGCTAAACCTACCCACCACCTGCACAAAAAAACAGAAAACAAAACCAAAAAACACTGACCACTGGCGGGACCTACACAGACCCTACCCAAAATATACCAGGATAGACCACCCCTATATAAAATAACCCTAGATACAACAGCAATTTATAAAATAGACCCCTGTTAAAAAAAAACAAATCTAAAAAATAAAGTGCAGTACCGTGTCTACACACCTGGTGGCGCTAGAGGCGCACCAAACCACCACCAGTCGACTAGCCATACATCAATTACTATATAAACCAAGTTTCGTACAGATAAAACACACCGTTGCAGATATATGGACAGTTAAGATTCGGCCAATCAGATGCCCTTTATGCAAATGAGGGTGGTTACTAATGAGGGTGAAAGTCGTTTTTACCTCCCTACCTAACCTAACCATAGCCCCAAACTAACCCTAAACCCAAACTAACCATTAGTCCAAAGACTACTTTCAATATTTAACACAAAACAATAAAAAAATATGAACAAACAGTCGATCAAACTCATCCATCCATCTATCCATCTATCCATCTATCCATCTATCTATCCATCCATCCATCCATCACTCCATCACTCCATCACTCCATCCATCCATGTATAACACAGGCCTAAAAACATTCACTTTTTCAAACAAAAACTTTTTTTTTTTTAACAAAAAGTTGTTTAAACTCATGTATCTATATATTCATCTATTCATCTATCTATCTATTTATCTATCTATCCATCCATCCATCCATCCATCCATCACTCCATCCATCCATGTATAACACAGGCCTAAAAACATTCACTTTTTCAAACAAAAACATATTTTTTTTAACAAAAAGTGGTTTAAACTCATGTATCTATATATTCATCTATTCATCTATCTATCCATCCATCCATCCATCCATCCATCACTCCATCACTCCATCCATCAATGTAACACAGGCCTAAAAAACATTCACTTTTTCAAACAAAAACATTTTTTTTAACAAAAACATTTTTTTTAACAAAAAGTTGTTTCAACTCATGTACCTATCTATCCATCCATCCATCCATCCATCCATCCATCCATCCATCCATCCATCCATCCATCCATCCATCACTCCATCCATCAATCTATCTATAGAAATAGACACTTACCTGTCAGCATTGGTGCTGTTTCAGCACTCGTGCTGATATGCACGGCAAATGCAACCATTTTGCATTGACAGGTGAACAGCTGGGGGAAAACTCAAGTTCAGTTTGCGTCAGGGCGTCTGCATGGATGCAGGGTCAAAGGCCAAAGGCCTGGCACGCTACCTCACCTAACCAGCTAAACCTACCCACCACCTGCACAAAAAAACAGAAAACAAAACCAAAAAACACTGACCACTGGCGGGACCTACACAGACCCTACCCAAAATATACCAGGATAGACCACCCCTATATAAAATAACCCTAGATACAACAGCAATTTATAAAATAGACCCCTGTTAAAAAAAAACAAATCTAAAAAATAAAGTGCAGTACCGTGTCTACACACCTGGTGGCGCTAGAGGCGCACCAAACCACCACCAGTCGACTAGCCATACATCAATTACTATATAAACCAAGTTTCGTACAGATAAAACACACCGTTGCAGATATATGGACAGTTAAGATTCGGCCAATCAGATGCCCTTTATGCAAATGAGGGTGGTTACTAATGAGGGTGAAAGTCGTTTTTACCTCCCTACCTATATGCCATTTTAACCCTAACCTAACCATAGCCCCAAACTAACCCTAAACCCAAACTAACCATTAGTCCAAAGACTACTTTCAATATTTAACACAAAACAATAAAAAAATATGAACAAACAGTCGATCAAACTCATCCATCCATCTATCCATCTATCCATCTATCCATCTATCTATCCATCCATCCATCCATCACTCCATCACTCCATCACTCCATCCATCCATGTATAACACAGGCCTAAAAACATTCACTTTTTCAAACAAAAACTTTTTTTTTTTTAACAAAAAGTTGTTTAAACTCATGTATCTATATATTCATCTATTCATCTATCTATCTATTTATCTATCTATCCATCCATCCATCCATCCATCCATCACTCCATCCATCCATGTATAACACAGGCCTAAAAACATTCACTTTTTCAAACAAAAACATATTTTTTTTAACAAAAAGTGGTTTAAACTCATGTATCTATATATTCATCTATTCATCTATCTATCCATCCATCCATCCATCCATCCATCACTCCATCACTCCATCCATCAATGTAACACAGGCCTAAAAAACATTCACTTTTTCAAACAAAAACATTTTTTTTAACAAAAACATTTTTTTTAACAAAAAGTTGTTTCAACTCATGTACCTATCTATCCATCCATCCATCCATCCATCCATCCATCCATCCATCCATCCATCCATCCATCCATCCATCCATCCATCCATCACTCCATCCATCAATCTATCTATAGAAATAGACACTTACCTGTCAGCATTGGTGCTGTTTCAGCACTCGTGCTGATATGCACGGCAAATGCAACCATTTTGCATTGACAGGTGAACAGCTGGGGGAAAACTCAAGTTCAGTTTGCGTCAGGGCGTCTGCATGGATGCAGGGTCAAAGGCCAAAGGCCTGGCACGCTACCTCACCTAACCAGCTAAACCTACCCACCACCTGCACAAAAAAACAGAAAACAAAACCAAAAAACACTGACCACTGGCGGGACCTACACAGACCCTACCCAAAATATACCAGGATAGACCACCCCTATATAAAATAACCCTAGATACAACAGCAATTTATAAAATAGACCCCTGTTAAAAAAAAACAAATCTAAAAAATAAAGTGCAGTACCGTGTCTACACACCTGGTGGCGCTAGAGGCGCACCAAACCACCACCAGTCGACTAGCCATACATCAATTACTATATAAACCAAGTTTCGTACAGATAAAACACACCGTTGCAGATATATGGACAGTTAAGATTCGGCCAATCAGATGCCCTTTATGCAAATGAGGGTGGTTACTAATGAGGGTGAAAGTCGTTTTTACCTCCCTACCTATATGCCATTTTAACCCTAACCTAACCATAGCCTCAAACTAACCCTAAACCCAAACTAACCATTAGTCCAAAGACTACTTTCAATATTTAACACAAAACAATAAAAAAATATGAACAAACAGTCGATCAAACTCATCTATCCATCTATCCATCTATCCATCTATCCATCTATCTATCCATCCATCCATCCATCACTCCATCACTCCATCACTCCATCCATCCATGTATAACACAGGCCTAAAAACATTCACTTTTTCAAACAAAAACTTTTTTTTTTTTAACAAAAAGTTGTTTAAACTCATGTATCTATATATTCATCTATTCATCTATCTATCTATTTATCTATCTATCCATCCATCCATCCATCCATCCATCACTCCATCCATCCATGTATAACACAGGCCTAAAAACATTCACTTTTTCAAACAAAAACATATTTTTTTTAACAAAAAGTGGTTTAAACTCATGTATCTATATATTCATCTATTCATCTATCTATCCATCCATCCATCCATCCATCCATCACTCCATCACTCCATCCATCAATGTAACACAGGCCTAAAAAACATTCACTTTTTCAAACAAAAACATTTTTTTTAACAAAAACATTTTTTTTAACAAAAAGTTGTTTCAACTCATGTACCTATCTATCCATCCATCCATCCATCCATCCATCCATCCATCCATCCATCCATCCATCCATCCATCCATCACTCCATCCATCAATCTATCTATAGAAATAGACACTTACCTGTCAGCATTGGTGCTGTTTCAGCACTCGTGCTGATATGCACGGCAAATGCAACCATTTTGCATTGACAGGTGAACAGCTGGGGGAAAACTCAAGTTCAGTTTGCGTCAGGGCGTCTGCATGGATGCAGGGTCAAAGGCCAAAGGCCTGGCACGCTACCTCACCTAACCAGCTAAACCTACCCACCACCTGCACAAAAAAACAGAAAACAAAACCAAAAAACACTGACCACTGGCGGGACCTACACAGACCCTACCCAAAATATACCAGGATAGACCACCCCTATATAAAATAACCCTAGATACAACAGCAATTTATAAAATAGACCCCTGTTAAAAAAAAACAAATCTAAAAAATAAAGTGCAGTACCGTGTCTACACACCTGGTGGCGCTAGAGGCGCACCAAACCACCACCAGTCGACTAGCCATACATCAATTACTATATAAACCAAGTTTCGTACAGATAAAACACACCGTTGCAGATATATGGACAGTTAAGATTCGGCCAATCAGATGCCCTTTATGCAAATGAGGGTGGTTACTAATGAGGGTGAAAGTCGTTTTTACCTCCCTACCTAACCCTAACCCTAACCCTAACCCTAACCCTAACCCTAACCCTAACCCTAACCCTAACCCTAACCCTAACCCAAACTCAAGTTCAGTTTGCGTCAGGGCGTCTGCATGGATGCAGGGTCAAAGGCCAAAGGCCTGGCACGCTACCTCACCTAACCAGCTAAACCTACCCACCACCTGCACAAAAAAACAGAAAACAAAACCAAAAAACACTGACCACTGGCGGGACCTACACAGACCCTACCCAAAATATACCAGGATAGACCACCCCTATATAAAATAACCCTAGATACAACAGCAATTTATAAAATAGACCCCTGTTAAAAAAAAACAAATCTAAAAAATAAAGTGCAGTACCGTGTCTACACACCTGGTGGCGCTAGAGGCGCACCAAACCACCACCAGTCGACTAGCCATACATCAATTACTATATAAACCAAGTTTCGTACAGATAAAACACACCGTTGCAGATATATGGACAGTTAAGATTCGGCCAATCAGATGCCCTTTATGCAAATGAGGGTGGTTACTAATGAGGGTGAAAGTCGTTTTTACCTCCCTACCTATATGCCATTTTAACCCTAACCTAACCTAACCATAGCCCCAAACTAACCCTAAACCCAAACTAACCATTAGTCCAAAGACTACTTTCAATATTTAACACAAAACAATAAAAAAATATGAACAAACAGTCGATCAAACTCATCTATCCATCTATCCATCTATCCATCTATCCATCTATCTATCCATCCATCCATCCATCACTCCATCACTCCATCACTCCATCCATCCATGTATAACACAGGCCTAAAAACATTCACTTTTTCAAACAAAAACTTTTTTTTTTTTAACAAAAAGTTGTTTAAACTCATGTATCTATATATTCATCTATTCATCTATCTATCTATTTATCTATCTATCCATCCATCCATCCATCCATCCATCACTCCATCCATCCATGTATAACACAGGCCTAAAAACATTCACTTTTTCAAACAAAAACATATTTTTTTTAACAAAAAGTGGTTTAAACTCATGTATCTATATATTCATCTATTCATCTATCTATCCATCCATCCATCCATCCATCCATCACTCCATCACTCCATCCATCAATGTAACACAGGCCTAAAAAACATTCACTTTTTCAAACAAAAACATTTTTTTTAACAAAAACATTTTTTTTAACAAAAAGTTGTTTCAACTCATGTACCTATCTATCCATCCATCCATCCATCCATCCATCCATCCATCCATCCATCCATCCATCCATCCATCCATCCATCACTCCATCCATCAATCTATCTATAGAAATAGACACTTACCTGTCAGCATTGGTGCTGTTTCAGCACTCGTGCTGATATGCACGGCAAATGCAACCATTTTGCATTGACAGGTGAACAGCTGGGGGAAAACTCAAGTTCAGTTTGCGTCAGGGCGTCTGCATGGATGCAGGGTCAAAGGCCAAAGGCCTGGCACGCTACCTCACCTAACCAGCTAAACCTACCCACCACCTGCACAAAAAAACAGAAAACAAAACCAAAAAACACTGACCACTGGCGGGACCTACACAGACCCTACCCAAAATATACCAGGATAGACCACCCCTATATAAAATAACCCTAGATACAACAGCAATTTATAAAATAGACCCCTGTTAAAAAAAAACAAATCTAAAAAATAAAGTGCAGTACCGTGTCTACACACCTGGTGGCGCTAGAGGCGCACCAAACCACCACCAGTCGACTAGCCATACATCAATTACTATATAAACCAAGTTTCGTACAGATAAAACACACCGTTGCAGATATATGGACAGTTAAGATTCGGCCAATCAGATGCCCTTTATGCAAATGAGGGTGGTTACTAATGAGGGTGAAAGTCGTTTTTACCTCCCTACCTAACCCTAACCCTAACCCTAACCCAAACCACCACCAGTCGACTAGCCATACATCAATTACTATATAAACCAAGTTTCGTACAGATAAAACACACCGTTGCAGATATATGGACAGTTAAGATTCGGCCAATCAGATGCCCTTTATGCAAATGAGGGTGGTTACTAATGAGGGTGAAAGTCGTTTTTACCTCCCTACCTAACCCTAACCCTAACCCTAACTCAACTCATGTACCTATCTATCCATCCATCCATCCATCCATCCATCCATCCATCCATCCATCCATCCATCCATCCATCCATCCATCACTCCATCCATCAATCTATCTATAGAAATAGACACTTACCTGTCAGCATTGGTGCTGTTTCAGCACTCGTGCTGATATGCACGGCAAATGCAACCATTTTGCATTGACAGGTGAACAGCTGGGGGAAAACTCAAGTTCAGTTTGCGTCAGGGCGTCTGCATGGATGCAGGGTCAAAGGCCAAAGGCCTGGCACGCTACCTCACCTAACCAGCTAAACCTACCCACCACCTGCACAAAAAAACAGAAAACAAAACCAAAAAACACTGACCACTGGCGGGACCTACACAGACCCTACCCAAAATATACCAGGATAGACCACCCCTATATAAAATAACCCTAGATACAACAGCAATTTATAAAATAGACCCCTGTTAAAAAAAAACAAATCTAAAAAATAAAGTGCAGTACCGTGTCTACACACCTGGTGGCGCTAGAGGCGCACCAAACCACCACCAGTCGACTAGCCATACATCAATTACTATATAAACCAAGTTTCGTACAGATAAAACACACCGTTGCAGATATATGGACAGTTAAGATTCGGCCAATCAGATGCCCTTTATGCAAATGAGGGTGGTTACTAATGAGGGTGAAAGTCGTTTTTACCTCCCTACCTATATGCCATTTTAACCCTAACCTAACCATAGCCTCAAACTAACCCTAAACCCAAACTAACCATTAGTCCAAAGACTACTTTCAATATTTAACACAAAACAATAAAAAAATATGAACAAACAGTCGATCAAACTCATCTATCCATCTATCCATCTATCCATCTATCCATCTATCTATCCATCCATCCATCCATCACTCCATCACTCCATCACTCCATCCATCCATGTATAACACAGGCCTAAAAACATTCACTTTTTCAAACAAAAACTTTTTTTTTTTTAACAAAAAGTTGTTTAAACTCATGTATCTATATATTCATCTATTCATCTATCTATCTATTTATCTATCTATCCATCCATCCATCCATCCATCCATCACTCCATCCATCCATGTATAACACAGGCCTAAAAACATTCACTTTTTCAAACAAAAACATATTTTTTTTAACAAAAAGTGGTTTAAACTCATGTATCTATATATTCATCTATTCATCTATCTATCCATCCATCCATCCATCCATCCATCACTCCATCACTCCATCCATCAATGTAACACAGGCCTAAAAAACATTCACTTTTTCAAACAAAAACATTTTTTTTAACAAAAACATTTTTTTTAACAAAAAGTTGTTTCAACTCATGTACCTATCTATCCATCCATCCATCCATCCATCCATCCATCCATCCATCCATCCATCCATCCATCCATCCATCACTCCATCCATCAATCTATCTATAGAAATAGACACTTACCTGTCAGCATTGGTGCTGTTTCAGCACTCGTGCTGATATGCACGGCAAATGCAACCATTTTGCATTGACAGGTGAACAGCTGGGGGAAAACTCAAGTTCAGTTTGCGTCAGGGCGTCTGCATGGATGCAGGGTCAAAGGCCAAAGGCCTGGCACGCTACCTCACCTAACCAGCTAAACCTACCCACCACCTGCACAAAAAAACAGAAAACAAAACCAAAAAACACTGACCACTGGCGGGACCTACACAGACCCTACCCAAAATATACCAGGATAGACCACCCCTATATAAAATAACCCTAGATACAACAGCAATTTATAAAATAGACCCCTGTTAAAAAAAAACAAATCTAAAAAATAAAGTGCAGTACCGTGTCTACACACCTGGTGGCGCTAGAGGCGCACCAAACCACCACCAGTCGACTAGCCATACATCAATTACTATATAAACCAAGTTTCGTACAGATAAAACACACCGTTGCAGATATATGGACAGTTAAGATTCGGCCAATCAGATGCCCTTTATGCAAATGAGGGTGGTTACTAATGAGGGTGAAAGTCGTTTTTACCTCCCTACCTAACCCTAACCCTAACCCTAACCCTAACCCTAACCCTAACCCTAACCCTAACCCTAACCCTAACCCTAACCCAAACTCAAGTTCAGTTTGCGTCAGGGCGTCTGCATGGATGCAGGGTCAAAGGCCAAAGGCCTGGCACGCTACCTCACCTAACCAGCTAAACCTACCCACCACCTGCACAAAAAAACAGAAAACAAAACCAAAAAACACTGACCACTGGCGGGACCTACACAGACCCTACCCAAAATATACCAGGATAGACCACCCCTATATAAAATAACCCTAGATACAACAGCAATTTATAAAATAGACCCCTGTTAAAAAAAAACAAATCTAAAAAATAAAGTGCAGTACCGTGTCTACACACCTGGTGGCGCTAGAGGCGCACCAAACCACCACCAGTCGACTAGCCATACATCAATTACTATATAAACCAAGTTTCGTACAGATAAAACACACCGTTGCAGATATATGGACAGTTAAGATTCGGCCAATCAGATGCCCTTTATGCAAATGAGGGTGGTTACTAATGAGGGTGAAAGTCGTTTTTACCTCCCTACCTATATGCCATTTTAACCCTAACCTAACCTAACCATAGCCCCAAACTAACCCTAAACCCAAACTAACCATTAGTCCAAAGACTACTTTCAATATTTAACACAAAACAATAAAAAAATATGAACAAACAGTCGATCAAACTCATCTATCCATCTATCCATCTATCCATCTATCCATCTATCTATCCATCCATCCATCCATCACTCCATCACTCCATCACTCCATCCATCCATGTATAACACAGGCCTAAAAACATTCACTTTTTCAAACAAAAACTTTTTTTTTTTTAACAAAAAGTTGTTTAAACTCATGTATCTATATATTCATCTATTCATCTATCTATCTATTTATCTATCTATCCATCCATCCATCCATCCATCCATCACTCCATCCATCCATGTATAACACAGGCCTAAAAACATTCACTTTTTCAAACAAAAACATATTTTTTTTAACAAAAAGTGGTTTAAACTCATGTATCTATATATTCATCTATTCATCTATCTATCCATCCATCCATCCATCCATCCATCACTCCATCACTCCATCCATCAATGTAACACAGGCCTAAAAAACATTCACTTTTTCAAACAAAAACATTTTTTTTAACAAAAACATTTTTTTTAACAAAAAGTTGTTTCAACTCATGTACCTATCTATCCATCCATCCATCCATCCATCCATCCATCCATCCATCCATCCATCCATCCATCCATCCATCCATCACTCCATCCATCAATCTATCTATAGAAATAGACACTTACCTGTCAGCATTGGTGCTGTTTCAGCACTCGTGCTGATATGCACGGCAAATGCAACCATTTTGCATTGACAGGTGAACAGCTGGGGGAAAACTCAAGTTCAGTTTGCGTCAGGGCGTCTGCATGGATGCAGGGTCAAAGGCCAAAGGCCTGGCACGCTACCTCACCTAACCAGCTAAACCTACCCACCACCTGCACAAAAAAACAGAAAACAAAACCAAAAAACACTGACCACTGGCGGGACCTACACAGACCCTACCCAAAATATACCAGGATAGACCACCCCTATATAAAATAACCCTAGATACAACAGCAATTTATAAAATAGACCCCTGTTAAAAAAAAACAAATCTAAAAAATAAAGTGCAGTACCGTGTCTACACACCTGGTGGCGCTAGAGGCGCACCAAACCACCACCAGTCGACTAGCCATACATCAATTACTATATAAACCAAGTTTCGTACAGATAAAACACACCGTTGCAGATATATGGACAGTTAAGATTCGGCCAATCAGATGCCCTTTATGCAAATGAGGGTGGTTACTAATGAGGGTGAAAGTCGTTTTTACCTCCCTACCTAACCCTAACCCTAACCCTAACCCAAACCACCACCAGTCGACTAGCCATACATCAATTACTATATAAACCAAGTTTCGTACAGATAAAACACACCGTTGCAGATATATGGACAGTTAAGATTCGGCCAATCAGATGCCCTTTATGCAAATGAGGGTGGTTACTAATGAGGGTGAAAGTCGTTTTTACCTCCCTACCTAACCCTAACCCTAACCCTAACTCAACTCATGTACCTATCTATCCATCCATCCATCCATCCATCCATCCATCCATCCATCCATCCATCCATCCATCCATCCATCCATCACTCCATCCATCAATCTATCTATAGAAATAGACACTTACCTGTCAGCATTGGTGCTGTTTCAGCACTCGTGCTGATATGCACGGCAAATGCAACCATTTTGCATTGACAGGTGAACAGCTGGGGGAAAACTCAAGTTCAGTTTGCGTCAGGGCGTCTGCATGGATGCAGGGTCAAAGGCCAAAGGCCTGGCACGCTACCTCACCTAACCAGCTAAACCTACCCACCACCTGCACAAAAAAACAGAAAACAAAACCAAAAAACACTGACCACTGGCGGGACCTACACAGACCCTACCCAAAATATACCAGGATAGACCACCCCTATATAAAATAACCCTAGATACAACAGCAATTTATAAAATAGACCCCTGTTAAAAAAAAACAAATCTAAAAAATAAAGTGCAGTACCGTGTCTACACACCTGGTGGCGCTAGAGGCGCACCAAACCACCACCAGTCGACTAGCCATACATCAATTACTATATAAACCAAGTTTCGTACAGATAAAACACACCGTTGCAGATATATGGACAGTTAAGATTCGGCCAATCAGATGCCCTTTATGCAAATGAGGGTGGTTACTAATGAGGGTGAAAGTCGTTTTTACCTCCCTACCTATATGCCATTTTAACCCTAACCTAACCATAGCCTCAAACTAACCCTAAACCCAAACTAACCATTAGTCCAAAGACTACTTTCAATATTTAACACAAAACAATAAAAAAATATGAACAAACAGTCGATCAAACTCATCTATCCATCTATCCATCTATCCATCTATCCATCTATCTATCCATCCATCCATCCATCACTCCATCACTCCATCACTCCATCCATCCATGTATAACACAGGCCTAAAAACATTCACTTTTTCAAACAAAAACTTTTTTTTTTTTAACAAAAAGTTGTTTAAACTCATGTATCTATATATTCATCTATTCATCTATCTATCTATTTATCTATCTATCCATCCATCCATCCATCCATCCATCACTCCATCCATCCATGTATAACACAGGCCTAAAAACATTCACTTTTTCAAACAAAAACATATTTTTTTTAACAAAAAGTGGTTTAAACTCATGTATCTATATATTCATCTATTCATCTATCTATCCATCCATCCATCCATCCATCCATCACTCCATCACTCCATCCATCAATGTAACACAGGCCTAAAAAACATTCACTTTTTCAAACAAAAACATTTTTTTTAACAAAAACATTTTTTTTAACAAAAAGTTGTTTCAACTCATGTACCTATCTATCCATCCATCCATCCATCCATCCATCCATCCATCCATCCATCCATCCATCCATCCATCCATCACTCCATCCATCAATCTATCTATAGAAATAGACACTTACCTGTCAGCATTGGTGCTGTTTCAGCACTCGTGCTGATATGCACGGCAAATGCAACCATTTTGCATTGACAGGTGAACAGCTGGGGGAAAACTCAAGTTCAGTTTGCGTCAGGGCGTCTGCATGGATGCAGGGTCAAAGGCCAAAGGCCTGGCACGCTACCTCACCTAACCAGCTAAACCTACCCACCACCTGCACAAAAAAACAGAAAACAAAACCAAAAAACACTGACCACTGGCGGGACCTACACAGACCCTACCCAAAATATACCAGGATAGACCACCCCTATATAAAATAACCCTAGATACAACAGCAATTTATAAAATAGACCCCTGTTAAAAAAAAACAAATCTAAAAAATAAAGTGCAGTACCGTGTCTACACACCTGGTGGCGCTAGAGGCGCACCAAACCACCACCAGTCGACTAGCCATACATCAATTACTATATAAACCAAGTTTCGTACAGATAAAACACACCGTTGCAGATATATGGACAGTTAAGATTCGGCCAATCAGATGCCCTTTATGCAAATGAGGGTGGTTACTAATGAGGGTGAAAGTCGTTTTTACCTCCCTACCTATATGCCATTTTAACCCTAACCTAACCATAGCCTCAAACTAACCCTAAACCCAAACTAACCATTAGTCCAAAGACTACTTTCAATATTTAACACAAAACAATAAAAAAATATGAACAAACAGTCGATCAAACTCATCTATCCATCTATCCATCTATCCATCTATCCATCTATCTATCCATCCATCCATCCATCACTCCATCACTCCATCACTCCATCCATCCATGTATAACACAGGCCTAAAAACATTCACTTTTTCAAACAAAAACTTTTTTTTTTTTAACAAAAAGTTGTTTAAACTCATGTATCTATATATTCATCTATTCATCTATCTATCTATTTATCTATCTATCCATCCATCCATCCATCCATCCATCACTCCATCCATCCATGTATAACACAGGCCTAAAAACATTCACTTTTTCAAACAAAAACATATTTTTTTTAACAAAAAGTGGTTTAAACTCATGTATCTATATATTCATCTATTCATCTATCTATCCATCCATCCATCCATCCATCCATCACTCCATCACTCCATCCATCAATGTAACACAGGCCTAAAAAACATTCACTTTTTCAAACAAAAACATTTTTTTTAACAAAAACATTTTTTTTAACAAAAAGTTGTTTCAACTCATGTACCTATCTATCCATCCATCCATCCATCCATCCATCCATCCATCCATCCATCCATCCATCCATCCATCCATCCATCACTCCATCCATCAATCTATCTATAGAAATAGACACTTACCTGTCAGCATTGGTGCTGTTTCAGCACTCGTGCTGATATGCACGGCAAATGCAACCATTTTGCATTGACAGGTGAACAGCTGGGGGAAAACTCAAGTTCAGTTTGCGTCAGGGCGTCTGCATGGATGCAGGGTCAAAGGCCAAAGGCCTGGCACGCTACCTCACCTAACCAGCTAAACCTACCCACCACCTGCACAAAAAAAACAGAAAACAAAACCAAAAAACACTGACCACTGGCGGGACCTACACAGACCCTACCCAAAATATACCAGGATAGACCACCCCTATATAAAATAACCCTAGATACAACAGCAATTTATAAAATAGACCCCTGTTAAAAAAAAACAAATCTAAAAAATAAAGTGCAGTACCGTGTCTACACACCTGGTGGCGCTAGAGGCGCACCAAACCACCACCAGTCGACTAGCCATACATCAATTACTATATAAACCAAGTTTCGTACAGATAAAACACACCGTTGCAGATATATGGACAGTTAAGATTCGGCCAATCAGATGCCCTTTATGCAAATGAGGGTGGTTACTAATGAGGGTGAAAGTCGTTTTTACCTCCCTACCTATATGCCATTTTAACCCTAACCTAACCATAGCCTCAAACTAACCCTAAACCCAAACTAACCATTAGTCCAAAGACTACTTTCAATATTTAACACAAAACAATAAAAAAATATGAACAAACAGTCGATCAAACTCATCTATCCATCTATCCATCTATCCATCTATCCATCTATCTATCCATCCATCCATCCATCACTCCATCACTCCATCACTCCATCCATCCATGTATAACACAGGCCTAAAAACATTCACTTTTTCAAACAAAAACTTTTTTTTTTTTAACAAAAAGTTGTTTAAACTCATGTATCTATATATTCATCTATTCATCTATCTATCTATTTATCTATCTATCCATCCATCCATCCATCCATCCATCACTCCATCCATCCATGTATAACACAGGCCTAAAAACATTCACTTTTTCAAACAAAAACATATTTTTTTTAACAAAAAGTGGTTTAAACTCATGTATCTATATATTCATCTATTCATCTATCTATCCATCCATCCATCCATCCATCCATCACTCCATCACTCCATCCATCAATGTAACACAGGCCTAAAAAACATTCACTTTTTCAAACAAAAACATTTTTTTTAACAAAAACATTTTTTTTAACAAAAAGTTGTTTCAACTCATGTACCTATCTATCCATCCATCCATCCATCCATCCATCCATCCATCCATCCATCCATCCATCCATCCATCCATCCATCCATCACTCCATCCATCAATCTATCTATAGAAATAGACACTTACCTGTCAGCATTGGTGCTGTTTCAGCACTCGTGCTGATATGCACGGCAAATGCAACCATTTTGCATTGACAGGTGAACAGCTGGGGGAAAACTCAAGTTCAGTTTGCGTCAGGGCGTCTGCATGGATGCAGGGTCAAAGGCCAAAGGCCTGGCACGCTACCTCACCTAACCAGCTAAACCTACCCACCACCTGCACAAAAAAACAGAAAACAAAACCAAAAAACACTGACCACTGGCGGGACCTACACAGACCCTACCCAAAATATACCAGGATAGACCACCCCTATATAAAATAACCCTAGATACAACAGCAATTTATAAAATAGACCCCTGTTAAAAAAAAACAAATCTAAAAAATAAAGTGCAGTACCGTGTCTACACACCTGGTGGCGCTAGAGGCGCACCAAACCACCACCAGTCGACTAGCCATACATCAATTACTATATAAACCAAGTTTCGTACAGATAAAACACACCGTTGCAGATATATGGACAGTTAAGATTCGGCCAATCAGATGCCCTTTATGCAAATGAGGGTGGTTACTAATGAGGGTGAAAGTCGTTTTTACCTCCCTACCTATATGCCATTTTAACCCTAACCTAACCATAGCCTCAAACTAACCCTAAACCCAAACTAACCATTAGTCCAAAGACTACTTTCAATATTTAACACAAAACAATAAAAAAATATGAACAAACAGTCGATCAAACTCATCTATCCATCTATCCATCTATCCATCTATCCATCTATCTATCCATCCATCCATCCATCACTCCATCACTCCATCACTCCATCCATCCATGTATAACACAGGCCTAAAAACATTCACTTTTTCAAACAAAAACTTTTTTTTTTTTAACAAAAAGTTGTTTAAACTCATGTATCTATATATTCATCTATTCATCTATCTATCTATTTATCTATCTATCCATCCATCCATCCATCCATCCATCACTCCATCCATCCATGTATAACACAGGCCTAAAAACATTCACTTTTTCAAACAAAAACATATTTTTTTTAACAAAAAGTGGTTTAAACTCATGTATCTATATATTCATCTATTCATCTATCTATCCATCCATCCATCCATCCATCCATCACTCCATCACTCCATCCATCAATGTAACACAGGCCTAAAAAACATTCACTTTTTCAAACAAAAACATTTTTTTTAACAAAAACATTTTTTTTAACAAAAAGTTGTTTCAACTCATGTACCTATCTATCCATCCATCCATCCATCCATCCATCCATCCATCCATCCATCCATCCATCCATCCATCCATCCATCCATCACTCCATCCATCAATCTATCTATAGAAATAGACACTTACCTGTCAGCATTGGTGCTGTTTCAGCACTCGTGCTGATATGCACGGCAAATGCAACCATTTTGCATTGACAGGTGAACAGCTGGGGGAAAACTCAAGTTCAGTTTGCGTCAGGGCGTCTGCATGGATGCAGGGTCAAAGGCCAAAGGCCTGGCACGCTACCTCACCTAACCAGCTAAACCTACCCACCACCTGCACAAAAAAACAGAAAACAAAACCAAAAAACACTGACCACTGGCGGGACCTACACAGACCCTACCCAAAATATACCAGGATAGACCACCCCTATATAAAATAACCCTAGATACAACAGCAATTTATAAAATAGACCCCTGTTAAAAAAAAACAAATCTAAAAAATAAAGTGCAGTACCGTGTCTACACACCTGGTGGCGCTAGAGGCGCACCAAACCACCACCAGTCGACTAGCCATACATCAATTACTATATAAACCAAGTTTCGTACAGATAAAACACACCGTTGCAGATATATGGACAGTTAAGATTCGGCCAATCAGATGCCCTTTATGCAAATGAGGGTGGTTACTAATGAGGGTGAAAGTCGTTTTTACCTCCCTACCTATATGCCATTTTAACCCTAACCTAACCATAGCCTCAAACTAACCCTAAACCCAAACTAACCATTAGTCCAAAGACTACTTTCAATATTTAACACAAAACAATAAAAAAATATGAACAAACAGTCGATCAAACTCATCTATCCATCTATCCATCTATCCATCTATCCATCTATCTATCCATCCATCCATCCATCACTCCATCACTCCATCACTCCATCCATCCATGTATAACACAGGCCTAAAAACATTCACTTTTTCAAACAAAAACTTTTTTTTTTTTAACAAAAAGTTGTTTAAACTCATGTATCTATATATTCATCTATTCATCTATCTATCTATTTATCTATCTATCCATCCATCCATCCATCCATCCATCCATCACTCCATCCATCCATGTATAACACAGGCCTAAAAACATTCACTTTTTCAAACAAAAACATATTTTTTTTAACAAAAAGTGGTTTAAACTCATGTATCTATATATTCATCTATTCATCTATCTATCCATCCATCCATCCATCCATCCATCACTCCATCACTCCATCCATCAATGTAACACAGGCCTAAAAAACATTCACTTTTTCAAACAAAAACATTTTTTTTAACAAAAACATTTTTTTTAACAAAAAGTTGTTTCAACTCATGTACCTATCTATCCATCCATCCATCCATCCATCCATCCATCCATCCATCCATCCATCCATCCATCCATCCATCCATCCATCACTCCATCCATCAATCTATCTATAGAAATAGACACTTACCTGTCAGCATTGGTGCTGTTTCAGCACTCGTGCTGATATGCACGGCAAATGCAACCATTTTGCATTGACAGGTGAACAGCTGGGGGAAAACTCAAGTTCAGTTTGCGTCAGGGCGTCTGCATGGATGCAGGGTCAAAGGCCAAAGGCCTGGCACGCTACCTCACCTAACCAGCTAAACCTACCCACCACCTGCACAAAAAAAACAGAAAACAAAACCAAAAAACACTGACCACTGGCGGGACCTACACAGACCCTACCCAAAATATACCAGGATAGACCACCCCTATATAAAATAACCCTAGATACAACAGCAATTTATAAAATAGACCCCTGTTAAAAAAAAACAAATCTAAAAAATAAAGTGCAGTACCGTGTCTACACACCTGGTGGCGCTAGAGGCGCACCAAACCACCACCAGTCGACTAGCCATACATCAATTACTATATAAACCAAGTTTCGTACAGATAAAACACACCGTTGCAGATATATGGACAGTTAAGATTCGGCCAATCAGATGCCCTTTATGCAAATGAGGGTGGTTACTAATGAGGGTGAAAGTCGTTTTTACCTCCCTACCTATATGCCATTTTAACCCTAACCTAACCATAGCCTCAAACTAACCCTAAACCCAAACTAACCATTAGTCCAAAGACTACTTTCAATATTTAACACAAAACAATAAAAAAATATGAACAAACAGTCGATCAAACTCATCTATCCATCTATCCATCTATCCATCTATCCATCTATCTATCCATCCATCCATCCATCACTCCATCACTCCATCACTCCATCCATCCATGTATAACACAGGCCTAAAAACATTCACTTTTTCAAACAAAAACTTTTTTTTTTTTAACAAAAAGTTGTTTAAACTCATGTATCTATATATTCATCTATTCATCTATCTATCTATTTATCTATCTATCCATCCATCCATCCATCCATCCATCACTCCATCCATCCATGTATAACACAGGCCTAAAAACATTCACTTTTTCAAACAAAAACATATTTTTTTTAACAAAAAGTGGTTTAAACTCATGTATCTATATATTCATCTATTCATCTATCTATCCATCCATCCATCCATCCATCCATCACTCCATCACTCCATCCATCAATGTAACACAGGCCTAAAAAACATTCACTTTTTCAAACAAAAACATTTTTTTTAACAAAAACATTTTTTTTAACAAAAAGTTGTTTCAACTCATGTACCTATCTATCCATCCATCCATCCATCCATCCATCCATCCATCCATCCATCCATCCATCCATCCATCCATCCATCACTCCATCCATCAATCTATCTATAGAAATAGACACTTACCTGTCAGCATTGGTGCTGTTTCAGCACTCGTGCTGATATGCACGGCAAATGCAACCATTTTGCATTGACAGGTGAACAGCTGGGGGAAAACTCAAGTTCAGTTTGCGTCAGGGCGTCTGCATGGATGCAGGGTCAAAGGCCAAAGGCCTGGCACGCTACCTCACCTAACCAGCTAAACCTACCCACCACCTGCACAAAAAAACAGAAAACAAAACCAAAAAACACTGACCACTGGCGGGACCTACACAGACCCTACCCAAAATATACCAGGATAGACCACCCCTATATAAAATAACCCTAGATACAACAGCAATTTATAAAATAGACCCCTGTTAAAAAAAAACAAATCTAAAAAATAAAGTGCAGTACCGTGTCTACACACCTGGTGGCGCTAGAGGCGCACCAAACCACCACCAGTCGACTAGCCATACATCAATTACTATATAAACCAAGTTTCGTACAGATAAAACACACCGTTGCAGATATATGGACAGTTAAGATTCGGCCAATCAGATGCCCTTTATGCAAATGAGGGTGGTTACTAATGAGGGTGAAAGTCGTTTTTACCTCCCTACCTATATGCCATTTTAACCCTAACCTAACCATAGCCTCAAACTAACCCTAAACCCAAACTAACCATTAGTCCAAAGACTACTTTCAATATTTAACACAAAACAATAAAAAAATATGAACAAACAGTCGATCAAACTCATCTATCCATCTATCCATCTATCCATCTATCCATCTATCTATCCATCCATCCATCCATCACTCCATCACTCCATCACTCCATCCATCCATGTATAACACAGGCCTAAAAACATTCACTTTTTCAAACAAAAACTTTTTTTTTTTAACAAAAAGTTGTTTAAACTCATGTATCTATATATTCATCTATTCATCTATCTATCTATTTATCTATCTATCCATCCATCCATCCATCCATCCATCACTCCATCCATCCATGTATAACACAGGCCTAAAAACATTCACTTTTTCAAACAAAAACATATTTTTTTTAACAAAAAGTGGTTTAAACTCATGTATCTATATATTCATCTATTCATCTATCTATCCATCCATCCATCCATCCATCCATCACTCCATCACTCCATCCATCAATGTAACACAGGCCTAAAAAACATTCACTTTTTCAAACAAAAACATTTTTTTTAACAAAAACATTTTTTTTAACAAAAAGTTGTTTCAACTCATGTACCTATCTATCCATCCATCCATCCATCCATCCATCCATCCATCCATCCATCCATCCATCCATCCATCCATCCATCACTCCATCCATCAATCTATCTATAGAAATAGACACTTACCTGTCAGCATTGGTGCTGTTTCAGCACTCGTGCTGATATGCACGGCAAATGCAACCATTTTGCATTGACAGGTGAACAGCTGGGGGAAAACTCAAGTTCAGTTTGCGTCAGGGCGTCTGCATGGATGCAGGGTCAAAGGCCAAAGGCCTGGCACGCTACCTCACCTAACCAGCTAAACCTACCCACCACCTGCACAAAAAAACAGAAAACAAAACCAAAAAACACTGACCACTGGCGGGACCTACACAGACCCTACCCAAAATATACCAGGATAGACCACCCCTATATAAAATAACCCTAGATACAACAGCAATTTATAAAATAGACCCCTGTTAAAAAAAAACAAATCTAAAAAATAAAGTGCAGTACCGTGTCTACACACCTGGTGGCGCTAGAGGCGCACCAAACCACCACCAGTCGACTAGCCATACATCAATTACTATATAAACCAAGTTTCGTACAGATAAAACACACCGTTGCAGATATATGGACAGTTAAGATTCGGCCAATCAGATGCCCTTTATGCAAATGAGGGTGGTTACTAATGAGGGTGAAAGTCGTTTTTACCTCCCTACCTATATGCCATTTTAACCCTAACCTAACCATAGCCTCAAACTAACCCTAAACCCAAACTAACCATTAGTCCAAAGACTACTTTCAATATTTAACACAAAACAATAAAAAAATATGAACAAACAGTCGATCAAACTCATCTATCCATCTATCCATCTATCCATCTATCCATCTATCTATCCATCCATCCATCCATCACTCCATCACTCCATCACTCCATCCATCCATGTATAACACAGGCCTAAAAACATTCACTTTTTCAAACAAAAACTTTTTTTTTTTTAACAAAAAGTTGTTTAAACTCATGTATCTATATATTCATCTATTCATCTATCTATCTATTTATCTATCTATCCATCCATCCATCCATCCATCCATCACTCCATCCATCCATGTATAACACAGGCCTAAAAACATTCACTTTTTCAAACAAAAACATATTTTTTTTAACAAAAAGTGGTTTAAACTCATGTATCTATATATTCATCTATTCATCTATCTATCCATCCATCCATCCATCCATCCATCACTCCATCACTCCATCCATCAATGTAACACAGGCCTAAAAAACATTCACTTTTTCAAACAAAAACATTTTTTTTAACAAAAACATTTTTTTTAACAAAAAGTTGTTTCAACTCATGTACCTATCTATCCATCCATCCATCCATCCATCCATCCATCCATCCATCCATCCATCCATCCATCCATCCATCCATCACTCCATCCATCAATCTATCTATAGAAATAGACACTTACCTGTCAGCATTGGTGCTGTTTCAGCACTCGTGCTGATATGCACGGCAAATGCAACCATTTTGCATTGACAGGTGAACAGCTGGGGGAAAACTCAAGTTCAGTTTGCGTCAGGGCGTCTGCATGGATGCAGGGTCAAAGGCCAAAGGCCTGGCACGCTACCTCACCTAACCAGCTAAACCTACCCACCACCTGCACAAAAAAACAGAAAACAAAACCAAAAAACACTGACCACTGGCGGGACCTACACAGACCCTACCCAAAATATACCAGGATAGACCACCCCTATATAAAATAACCCTAGATACAACAGCAATTTATAAAATAGACCCCTGTTAAAAAAAAACAAATCTAAAAAATAAAGTGCAGTACCGTGTCTACACACCTGGTGGCGCTAGAGGCGCACCAAACCACCACCAGTCGACTAGCCATACATCAATTACTATATAAACCAAGTTTCGTACAGATAAAACACACCGTTGCAGATATATGGACAGTTAAGATTCGGCCAATCAGATGCCCTTTATGCAAATGAGGGTGGTTACTAATGAGGGTGAAAGTCGTTTTTACCTCCCTACCTATATGCCATTTTAACCCTAACCTAACCATAGCCTCAAACTAACCCTAAACCCAAACTAACCATTAGTCCAAAGACTACTTTCAATATTTAACACAAAACAATAAAAAAATATGAACAAACAGTCGATCAAACTCATCTATCCATCTATCCATCTATCCATCTATCCATCTATCTATCCATCCATCCATCCATCACTCCATCACTCCATCACTCCATCCATCCATGTATAACACAGGCCTAAAAACATTCACTTTTTCAAACAAAAACTTTTTTTTTTTTAACAAAAAGTTGTTTAAACTCATGTATCTATATATTCATCTATTCATCTATCTATCTATTTATCTATCTATCCATCCATCCATCCATCCATCCATCACTCCATCCATCCATGTATAACACAGGCCTAAAAACATTCACTTTTTCAAACAAAAACATATTTTTTTTAACAAAAAGTGGTTTAAACTCATGTATCTATATATTCATCTATTCATCTATCTATCCATCCATCCATCCATCCATCCATCACTCCATCACTCCATCCATCAATGTAACACAGGCCTAAAAAACATTCACTTTTTCAAACAAAAACATTTTTTTTAACAAAAACATTTTTTTTAACAAAAAGTTGTTTCAACTCATGTACCTATCTATCCATCCATCCATCCATCCATCCATCCATCCATCCATCCATCCATCCATCCATCCATCCATCACTCCATCCATCAATCTATCTATAGAAATAGACACTTACCTGTCAGCATTGGTGCTGTTTCAGCACTCGTGCTGATATGCACGGCAAATGCAACCATTTTGCATTGACAGGTGAACAGCTGGGGGAAAACTCAAGTTCAGTTTGCGTCAGGGCGTCTGCATGGATGCAGGGTCAAAGGCCAAAGGCCTGGCACGCTACCTCACCTAACCAGCTAAACCTACCCACCACCTGCACAAAAAAACAGAAAACAAAACCAAAAAACACTGACCACTGGCGGGACCTACACAGACCCTACCCAAAATATACCAGGATAGACCACCCCTATATAAAATAACCCTAGATACAACAGCAATTTATAAAATAGACCCCTGTTAAAAAAAAACAAATCTAAAAAATAAAGTGCAGTACCGTGTCTACACACCTGGTGGCGCTAGAGGCGCACCAAACCACCACCAGTCGACTAGCCATACATCAATTACTATATAAACCAAGTTTCGTACAGATAAAACACACCGTTGCAGATATATGGACAGTTAAGATTCGGCCAATCAGATGCCCTTTATGCAAATGAGGGTGGTTACTAATGAGGGTGAAAGTCGTTTTTACCTCCCTACCTATATGCCATTTTAACCCTAACCTAACCATAGCCTCAAACTAACCCTAAACCCAAACTAACCATTAGTCCAAAGACTACTTTCAATATTTAACACAAAACAATAAAAAAATATGAACAAACAGTCGATCAAACTCATCTATCCATCTATCCATCTATCCATCTATCCATCTATCTATCCATCCATCCATCCATCACTCCATCACTCCATCACTCCATCCATCCATGTATAACACAGGCCTAAAAACATTCACTTTTTCAAACAAAAACTTTTTTTTTTTTAACAAAAAGTTGTTTAAACTCATGTATCTATATATTCATCTATTCATCTATCTATCTATTTATCTATCTATCCATCCATCCATCCATCCATCCATCACTCCATCCATCCATGTATAACACAGGCCTAAAAACATTCACTTTTTCAAACAAAAACATATTTTTTTTAACAAAAAGTGGTTTAAACTCATGTATCTATATATTCATCTATTCATCTATCTATCCATCCATCCATCCATCCATCCATCACTCCATCACTCCATCCATCAATGTAACACAGGCCTAAAAAACATTCACTTTTTCAAACAAAAACATTTTTTTTAACAAAAACATTTTTTTTAACAAAAAGTTGTTTCAACTCATGTACCTATCTATCCATCCATCCATCCATCCATCCATCCATCCATCCATCCATCCATCCATCCATCCATCCATCCATCACTCCATCCATCAATCTATCTATAGAAATAGACACTTACCTGTCAGCATTGGTGCTGTTTCAGCACTCGTGCTGATATGCACGGCAAATGCAACCATTTTGCATTGACAGGTGAACAGCTGGGGGAAAACTCAAGTTCAGTTTGCGTCAGGGCGTCTGCATGGATGCAGGGTCAAAGGCCAAAGGCCTGGCACGCTACCTCACCTAACCAGCTAAACCTACCCACCACCTGCACAAAAAAACAGAAAACAAAACCAAAAAACACTGACCACTGGCGGGACCTACACAGACCCTACCCAAAATATACCAGGATAGACCACCCCTATATAAAATAACCCTAGATACAACAGCAATTTATAAAATAGACCCCTGTTAAAAAAAAACAAATCTAAAAAATAAAGTGCAGTACCGTGTCTACACACCTGGTGGCGCTAGAGGCGCACCAAACCACCACCAGTCGACTAGCCATACATCAATTACTATATAAACCAAGTTTCGTACAGATAAAACACACCGTTGCAGATATATGGACAGTTAAGATTCGGCCAATCAGATGCCCTTTATGCAAATGAGGGTGGTTACTAATGAGGGTGAAAGTCGTTTTTACCTCCCTACCTATATGCCATTTTAACCCTAACCTAACCATAGCCTCAAACTAACCCTAAACCCAAACTAACCATTAGTCCAAAGACTACTTTCAATATTTAACACAAAACAATAAAAAAATATGAACAAACAGTCGATCAAACTCATCTATCCATCTATCCATCTATCCATCTATCCATCTATCTATCCATCCATCCATCCATCACTCCATCACTCCATCACTCCATCCATCCATGTATAACACAGGCCTAAAAACATTCACTTTTTCAAACAAAAACTTTTTTTTTTTTAACAAAAAGTTGTTTAAACTCATGTATCTATATATTCATCTATTCATCTATCTATCTATTTATCTATCTATCCATCCATCCATCCATCCATCCATCACTCCATCCATCCATGTATAACACAGGCCTAAAAACATTCACTTTTTCAAACAAAAACATATTTTTTTTAACAAAAAGTGGTTTAAACTCATGTATCTATATATTCATCTATTCATCTATCTATCCATCCATCCATCCATCCATCCATCACTCCATCACTCCATCCATCAATGTAACACAGGCCTAAAAAACATTCACTTTTTCAAACAAAAACATTTTTTTTAACAAAAACATTTTTTTTAACAAAAAGTTGTTTCAACTCATGTACCTATCTATCCATCCATCCATCCATCCATCCATCCATCCATCCATCCATCCATCCATCCATCCATCCATCCATCCATCACTCCATCCATCAATCTATCTATAGAAATAGACACTTACCTGTCAGCATTGGTGCTGTTTCAGCACTCGTGCTGATATGCACGGCAAATGCAACCATTTTGCATTGACAGGTGAACAGCTGGGGGAAAACTCAAGTTCAGTTTGCGTCAGGGCGTCTGCATGGATGCAGGGTCAAAGGCCAAAGGCCTGGCACGCTACCTCACCTAACCAGCTAAACCTACCCACCACCTGCACAAAAAAACAGAAAACAAAACCAAAAAACACTGACCACTGGCGGGACCTACACAGACCCTACCCAAAATATACCAGGATAGACCACCCCTATATAAAATAACCCTAGATACAACAGCAATTTATAAAATAGACCCCTGTTAAAAAAAAACAAATCTAAAAAATAAAGTGCAGTACCGTGTCTACACACCTGGTGGCGCTAGAGGCGCACCAAACCACCACCAGTCGACTAGCCATACATCAATTACTATATAAACCAAGTTTCGTACAGATAAAACACACCGTTGCAGATATATGGACAGTTAAGATTCGGCCAATCAGATGCCCTTTATGCAAATGAGGGTGGTTACTAATGAGGGTGAAAGTCGTTTTTACCTCCCTACCTATATGCCATTTTAACCCTAACCTAACCATAGCCTCAAACTAACCCTAAACCCAAACTAACCATTAGTCCAAAGACTACTTTCAATATTTAACACAAAACAATAAAAAAATATGAACAAACAGTCGATCAAACTCATCTATCCATCTATCCATCTATCCATCTATCCATCTATCTATCCATCCATCCATCCATCACTCCATCACTCCATCACTCCATCCATCCATGTATAACACAGGCCTAAAAACATTCACTTTTTCAAACAAAAACTTTTTTTTTTTTAACAAAAAGTTGTTTAAACTCATGTATCTATATATTCATCTATTCATCTATCTATCTATTTATCTATCTATCCATCCATCCATCCATCCATCCATCACTCCATCCATCCATGTATAACACAGGCCTAAAAACATTCACTTTTTCAAACAAAAACATATTTTTTTTAACAAAAAGTGGTTTAAACTCATGTATCTATATATTCATCTATTCATCTATCTATCCATCCATCCATCCATCCATCCATCACTCCATCACTCCATCCATCAATGTAACACAGGCCTAAAAAACATTCACTTTTTCAAACAAAAACATTTTTTTTAACAAAAACATTTTTTTTAACAAAAAGTTGTTTCAACTCATGTACCTATCTATCCATCCATCCATCCATCCATCCATCCATCCATCCATCCATCCATCCATCCATCCATCCATCCATCCATCACTCCATCCATCAATCTATCTATAGAAATAGACACTTACCTGTCAGCATTGGTGCTGTTTCAGCACTCGTGCTGATATGCACGGCAAATGCAACCATTTTGCATTGACAGGTGAACAGCTGGGGGAAAACTCAAGTTCAGTTTGCGTCAGGGCGTCTGCATGGATGCAGGGTCAAAGGCCAAAGGCCTGGCACGCTACCTCACCTAACCAGCTAAACCTACCCACCACCTGCACAAAAAAACAGAAAACAAAACCAAAAAACACTGACCACTGGCGGGACCTACACAGACCCTACCCAAAATATACCAGGATAGACCACCCCTATATAAAATAACCCTAGATACAACAGCAATTTATAAAATAGACCCCTGTTAAAAAAAAACAAATCTAAAAAATAAAGTGCAGTACCGTGTCTACACACCTGGTGGCGCTAGAGGCGCACCAAACCACCACCAGTCGACTAGCCATACATCAATTACTATATAAACCAAGTTTCGTACAGATAAAACACACCGTTGCAGATATATGGACAGTTAAGATTCGGCCAATCAGATGCCCTTTATGCAAATGAGGGTGGTTACTAATGAGGGTGAAAGTCGTTTTTACCTCCCTACCTATATGCCATTTTAACCCTAACCTAACCATAGCCTCAAACTAACCCTAAACCCAAACTAACCATTAGTCCAAAGACTACTTTCAATATTTAACACAAAACAATAAAAAAATATGAACAAACAGTCGATCAAACTCATCTATCCATCTATCCATCTATCCATCTATCCATCTATCTATCCATCCATCCATCCATCACTCCATCACTCCATCACTCCATCCATCCATGTATAACACAGGCCTAAAAACATTCACTTTTCAAACAAAAACTTTTTTTTTTTTAACAAAAAGTTGTTTAAACTCATGTATCTATATATTCATCTATTCATCTATCTATCTATTTATCTATCTATCCATCCATCCATCCATCCATCCATCCATCACTCCATCCATCCATGTATAACACAGGCCTAAAAACATTCACTTTTTCAAACAAAAACATATTTTTTTAACAAAAAGTGGTTTAAACTCATGTATCTATATATTCATCTATTCATCTATCTATCCATCCATCCATCCATCCATCCATCACTCCATCACTCCATCCATCAATTGTAACACAGGCCTAAAAAACATTCACTTTTTCAACAAAAACATTTTTTTAACAAAAACATTTTTTTAACAAAAAGTTGTTTCAACTCATGTACCTATCTATCCATCCATCCATCCATCCATCCATCCATCCATCCATCCATCCATCCATCCATCCATCCATCCATCCATCACTCCATCCATCAATCTATCTATAGAAATAGACACTTACCTGTCAGCATTGGTGCTGTTTCAGCACTCGTGCTGATATGCACGGCAAATGCAACCATTTTGCATTGACAGGTGAACAGCTGGGGGAAAACTCAAGTTCAGTTTGCGTCAGGGCGTCTGCATGGATGCAGGGTCAAAGGCCAAAGGCCTGGCACGCTACCTCACCTAACCAGCTAAACCTACCCACCACCTGCACAAAAAAAACAGAAAACAAAACCAAAAAACACTGACCACTGGCGGGACCTACACAGACCCTACCCAAAATATACCAGGATAGACCACCCCTATATAAAATAACCCTAGATACAACAGCAATTTATAAAATAGACCCCTGTTAAAAAAAAACAAATCTAAAAAATAAAGTGCAGTACCGTGTCTACACACCTGGTGGCGCTAGAGGCGCACCAAACCACCACCAGTCGACTAGCCATACATCAATTACTATATAAACCAAGTTTCGTACAGATAAAACACACCGTTGCAGATATATGGACAGTTAAGATTCGGCAATCAGATGCCCCTTTATGCAAATGAGGGTGGTTACTAATGAGGGTG
>NW_028118171.1:17500-20000 GCF_965113295.1 Leuciscus leuciscus
GGTTTGAAGATAGATAGATAGATAGATAGATAGATAGATAAAAATTGTTTGAAGATAGATAGATAGATAGATAGATAGATAGATAGATAGATAGAAAAGGTTTGAAGATAGATAGATAGATAGATAGATAGATAGATAGATAGATAGATAGATAGATAGATAGATAGATAGATAGATAGATAGATAGATAGATAGATAGATAGATAGATAGATAAGGTTTGAAGATAGATAGATAGATTGATAGATAGATAGATAAAAATAGTTTGAAGATAGATAGATAGATAGATAGATAGATAGATAGATAGATAGATAGATAAGGTTTGAAGATAGATAGATAGATAGATAGATAGATAGATAGATAGATAGATAGATAGATAGATAGATAGATAGATAGATAGATAGATAGATAGATAAAAATTGTTTGAAGATAGATAGATAGATAGATAGATAGATAGATAGATAGATAGATAGATAGATAGATAAAAATTGTTTGAAGATAGATAGATAGATAGATAGATAGATAGATAGATAGATAGATAGATAGATAGATAGATAGATAAGGTTTGAAGATAGATAGATAGATAGATAGATAGATAGATAGATAGATAGATAGATAGATAGATAGATAGATAGATAGATAGATAGATAGATAGATAGATAGATAGATAGATAGATAGATAGATAGATAAGGTTTGTAGATAGATAGATAGATAGATAGATAGATAAGGTTTGAAGATAGATAGATAGATAGATAGATAGATAGATAGATAGATAGATAGATAGATAGATAGATAGATAAAAACTGTTTGTAGATAGATAGATAGATAGATAGATAGATAGATAGATAGATAGATAGATAGATAGATAGATAAAAATTGTTTGAAGATAGATAGATAGATAGATAGATAGATAGATAGATAGATAGATAAAAATTGTTTGAAGATAGATAGATAGATAGATAGATAGATAGATAGATAGATAGATAGATAGATAGATAGATAGATAAGGTTTGAAGATAGATAGATAGATAGATAGATAGATAGATAGATAGATAGATAGATAGATAGATAGATAGATAGATAAGGTTTGTAGATAGATAGATAGATAGATAGATAAGGTTTGAAGATAGATAGATAGATAGATAGATAGATAGATAGATAGATAGATAGATAGATAGATAGATAGATAAAAACTGTTTGTAGATAGATAGATAGATAGATAGATAGATAGATAGATAGATAGATAGATAGATAGATAGATAGATAGATAGATAGAAAAGGTTTGAAGATAGATAGATAGATAGATAGATAGATAGATAGATAGATAGATAGATAGATAGATAGATAGATAGATAGATAGATAGATAGATAGATAGATAGATAGATAAAAATTGTTTGAAGATAGATAGATAGATAGATAGATAGATAGAAAAGGTTTGAAGATAGATAGATAGATAGATAGATAGATAGATAGATAGATAGATAGATAGATAGATAGATAGATAGATAGATAGATAGATAGATAGATAGATAGATAGATAGATAGATAGTTAGATAAGGTTTGAAGATAGATAGATAGATTGATAGATAGATAGATAAAAATAGTTTGAAGATAGATAGATAGATAGATAGATAGATAGATAGATAGATAGATAGATAGATAGATAGATAGATAGATAAGGTTTGAAGATAGATAGATAGATAGATAGATAGATAGATAGATAGATAGATAGATAGATAGATAGATAGATAGATAAATAGATAGATAGAAAAGGTTTGAAGATAGATAGATTAGTTAAAAAGAAAGAAAGATTGATTAGTTAAAAAGAAAGAAAGAAAGAAAGTTTAATTAGTTAGAAAGAAAGAAATATAGATTAGTTAAAAGAAAGAAAGAAAGAAAGAAAGAAAGAAAGAAAGAAAGAAAGAAAGAAAGAAAGAAAGAAAGAAAGAAAGAAAGACAGAAAGATTGAGTAGGTAGAAAAAAGAAAGAAAGAAAGAAAGAGGTTATTTAGAAAGAAGGAAAGATAGACTAGTAAGATAGACTAGTAAGAAAGAAAGAAAGAAAGAAAGAAAGAAAGAAAGAAAGAAAGAAAGAAAGAAAGAAAGAAAGAAAGAAAGAAAGAAAGAAAGAAAGAAAGAAAGAAAGAAAGAAAGAAAGAAAGAAAGAAAGAAAGAAAGAAAGATTAATTAGAAAGAAAGAAAGAAAGAAAAAGAAAGAAACAAAGAAATGAAAGACAGTAAGATGGATTAGATAGATAGATAGATAGATAGATAGATAGATAGATAGATAGATAGATAGATAGATAGATAGATAGATAGATAGATAAGGTTTGAAGATAGATAGATAGATAGATAGATAGATAGATAGATAGATAGATAGATAGATAGATAGATAGATAGATAGAAAAGGTTTGAAGATAGATAGATAGATAGATAGATAGATAGATAGATAGATAGATAGATAGATAAGGTTTGAAGATAGATAGATAGATAGATAGATA
>NW_028118170.1:0-10000 GCF_965113295.1 Leuciscus leuciscus
GTTTTTGTTTGAAAAAGTGAATGTTTTTAGGCCTGTGTTATACATGGATGGATGGAGTGATGGAGTGATGGAGTGATGGATGGATGGATGGATAGATAGATGGATAGATGGATAGATGGATAGATGGATAGATGAGTTTGATCGACTGTTTGTTCATATTTTTTTATTGTTTTGTGTTAAATATTGAAAGTAGTCTTTGGACTAATGGTTAGTTTGGGTTTAGGGTTAGTTTGAGGCTATGGTTAGGTTAGGGTTAAAATGGCATATAGGTAGGGAGGTAAAAACGACTTTCACCCTCATTAGTAACCACCCTCATTTGCATAAAGGGCATCTGATTGGCCGAATCTTAACTGTCCATATATCTGCAACGGTGTGTTTTATCTGTACGAAACTTGGTTTATATAGTAATTGATGTATGGCTAGTCGACTGGTGGTGGTTTGGTGCGCCTCTAGCGCCACCAGGTGTGTAGACACGGTACTGCACTTTATTTTTTAGATTTGTTTTTTTTTAACAGGGGTCTATTTTATAAATTGCTGTTGTATCTAGGGTTATTTTATATAGGGGTGGTCTATCCTGGTATATTTTGGGTAGGGTCTGTGTAGGTCCCGCCAGTGGTCAGTGTTTTTTGGTTTTGTTTTCTGTTTTTTTGTGCAGGTGGTGGGTAGGTTTAGCTGGTTAGGTGAGGTAGCGTGCCAGGCCTTTGGCCTTTGACCCTGCATCCATGCAGACGCCCTGACGCAAACTGAACTTGAGTTTTCCCCCAGCTGTTCACCTGTCAATGCAAAATGGTTGCATTTGCCGTGCATATCAGCACGAGTGCTGAAACAGCACCAATGCTGACAGGTAAGTGTCTATTTCTATAGATAGATTGATGGATGGAGTGATGGATGGATGGATGGATGGATGGATGGATGGATGGATGGATGGATGGATGGATGGATGGATGGATGGATAGATAGGTACATGAGTTGAAACAACTTTTTGTTAAAAAAAATGTTTTTGTTAAAAAAAATGTTTTTGTTTGAAAAAGTGAATGTTTTTTAGGCCTGTGTTACATTGATGGATGGAGTGATGGAGTGATGGATGGATGGATGGATGGATGGATAGATAGATGAATAGATGAATATATAGATACATGAGTTTAAACCACTTTTTGTTAAAAAAAATATGTTTTTGTTTGAAAAAGTGAATGTTTTTAGGCCTGTGTTATACATGGATGGATGGAGTGATGGATGGATGGATGGATGGATGGATAGATAGATAAATAGATAGATAGATGAATAGATGAATATATAGATACATGAGTTTAAACAACTTTTTGTTAAAAAAAAAAAAGTTTTTGTTTGAAAAAGTGAATGTTTTTAGGCCTGTGTTATACATGGATGGATGGAGTGATGGAGTGATGGAGTGATGGATGGATGGATGGATAGATAGATGGATAGATGGATAGATGGATAGATGGATAGATGAGTTTGATCGACTGTTTGTTCATATTTTTTTATTGTTTTGTGTTAAATATTGAAAGTAGTCTTTGGACTAATGGTTAGTTTGGGTTTAGGGTTAGTTTGAGGCTATGGTTAGGTTAGGGTTAAAATGGCATATAGGTAGGGAGGTAAAAACGACTTTCACCCTCATTAGTAACCACCCTCATTTGCATAAAGGGCATCTGATTGGCCGAATCTTAACTGTCCATATATCTGCAACGGTGTGTTTTATCTGTACGAAACTTGGTTTATATAGTAATTGATGTATGGCTAGTCGACTGGTGGTGGTTTGGTGCGCCTCTAGCGCCACCAGGTGTGTAGACACGGTACTGCACTTTATTTTTTAGATTTGTTTTTTTTTAACAGGGGTCTATTTTATAAATTGCTGTTGTATCTAGGGTTATTTTATATAGGGGTGGTCTATCCTGGTATATTTTGGGTAGGGTCTGTGTAGGTCCCGCCAGTGGTCAGTGTTTTTTGGTTTTGTTTTCTGTTTTTTTGTGCAGGTGGTGGGTAGGTTTAGCTGGTTAGGTGAGGTAGCGTGCCAGGCCTTTGGCCTTTGACCCTGCATCCATGCAGACGCCCTGACGCAAACTGAACTTGAGTTTTCCCCCAGCTGTTCACCTGTCAATGCAAAATGGTTGCATTTGCCGTGCATATCAGCACGAGTGCTGAAACAGCACCAATGCTGACAGGTAAGTGTCTATTTCTATAGATAGATTGATGGATGGAGTGATGGATGGATGGATGGATGGATGGATGGATGGATGGATGGATGGATGGATGGATGGATGGATGATGATAGATAGGTACATGAGTTGAAACAACTTTTTGTTAAAAAAAATGTTTTTGTTAAAAAAAATGTTTTTGTTTGAAAAAGTGAATGTTTTTTAGGCCTGTGTTACATTGATGGATGGAGTGATGGAGTGATGGATGGATGGATGGATGGATGGATAGATAGATGAATAGATGAATATATAGATACATGAGTTTAAACCACTTTTTGTTAAAAAAAATATGTTTTTGTTTGAAAAAGTGAATGTTTTTAGGCCTGTGTTATACATGGATGGATGGAGTGATGGATGGATGGATGGATGGATAGATAGATAAATAGATAGATAGATGAATAGATGAATATATAGATACATGAGTTTAAACAACTTTTTGTTAAAAAAAAAAAAGTTTTTGTTTGAAAAAGTGAATGTTTTTAGGCCTGTGTTATACATGGATGGATGGAGTGATGGAGTGATGGAGTGATGGATGGATGGATGGATAGATAGATGGATAGATGGATAGATGGATAGATGGATAGATGAGTTTGATCGACTGTTTGTTCATATTTTTTTATTGTTTTGTGTTAAATATTGAAAGTAGTCTTTGGACTAATGGTTAGTTTGGGTTTAGGGTTAGTTTGAGGCTATGGTTAGGTTAGGGTTAAAATGGCATATAGGTAGGGAGGTAAAAACGACTTTCACCCTCATTAGTAACCACCCTCATTTGCATAAAGGGCATCTGATTGGCCGAATCTTAACTGTCCATATATCTGCAACGGTGTGTTTTATCTGTACGAAACTTGGTTTATATAGTAATTGATGTATGGCTAGTCGACTGGTGGTGGTTTGGTGCGCCTCTAGCGCCACCAGGTGTGTAGACACGGTACTGCACTTTATTTTTTAGATTTGTTTTTTTTTAACAGGGGTCTATTTTATAAATTGCTGTTGTATCTAGGGTTATTTTATATAGGGGTGGTCTATCCTGGTATATTTTGGGTAGGGTCTGTGTAGGTCCCGCCAGTGGTCAGTGTTTTTTGGTTTTGTTTTCTGTTTTTTTGTGCAGGTGGTGGGTAGGTTTAGCTGGTTAGGTGAGGTAGCGTGCCAGGCCTTTGGCCTTTGACCCTGCATCCATGCAGACGCCCTGACGCAAACTGAACTTGAGTTTTCCCCCAGCTGTTCACCTGTCAATGCAAAATGGTTGCATTTGCCGTGCATATCAGCACGAGTGCTGAAACAGCACCAATGCTGACAGGTAAGTGTCTATTTCTATAGATAGATTGATGGATGGAGTGATGGATGGATGGATGGATGGATGGATGGATGGATGGATGGATGGATGGATGGATGGATGAGATGGATAGATAGGTACATGAGTTGAAACAACTTTTTGTTAAAAAAAATGTTTTTGTTAAAAAAAATGTTTTTGTTTGAAAAAGTGAATGTTTTTTAGGCCTGTGTTACATTGATGGATGGAGTGATGGAGTGATGGATGGATGGATGGATGGATGGATAGATAGATGAATAGATGAATATATAGATACATGAGTTTAAACCACTTTTTGTTAAAAAAAATATGTTTTTGTTTGAAAAAGTGAATGTTTTTAGGCCTGTGTTATACATGGATGGATGGAGTGATGGATGGATGGATGGATGGATGGATAGATAGATAAATAGATAGATAGATGAATAGATGAATATATAGATACATGAGTTTAAACAACTTTTTGTTAAAAAAAAAAAAGTTTTTGTTTGAAAAAGTGAATGTTTTTAGGCCTGTGTTATACATGGATGGATGGAGTGATGGAGTGATGGAGTGATGGATGGATGGATGGATAGATAGATGGATAGATGGATAGATGGATAGATGGATAGATGAGTTTGATCGACTGTTTGTTCATATTTTTTTATTGTTTTGTGTTAAATATTGAAAGTAGTCTTTGGACTAATGGTTAGTTTGGGTTTAGGGTTAGTTTGAGGCTATGGTTAGGTTAGGGTTAAAATGGCATATAGGTAGGGAGGTAAAAACGACTTTCACCCTCATTAGTAACCACCCTCATTTGCATAAAGGGCATCTGATTGGCCGAATCTTAACTGTCCATATATCTGCAACGGTGTGTTTTATCTGTACGAAACTTGGTTTATATAGTAATTGATGTATGGCTAGTCGACTGGTGGTGGTTTGGTGCGCCTCTAGCGCCACCAGGTGTGTAGACACGGTACTGCACTTTATTTTTTAGATTTGTTTTTTTTTAACAGGGGTCTATTTTATAAATTGCTGTTGTATCTAGGGTTATTTTATATAGGGGTGGTCTATCCTGGTATATTTTGGGTAGGGTCTGTGTAGGTCCCGCCAGTGGTCAGTGTTTTTTGGTTTTGTTTTCTGTTTTTTTGTGCAGGTGGTGGGTAGGTTTAGCTGGTTAGGTGAGGTAGCGTGCCAGGCCTTTGGCCTTTGACCCTGCATCCATGCAGACGCCCTGACGCAAACTGAACTTGAGTTTTCCCCCAGCTGTTCACCTGTCAATGCAAAATGGTTGCATTTGCCGTGCATATCAGCACGAGTGCTGAAACAGCACCAATGCTGACAGGTAAGTGTCTATTTCTATAGATAGATTGATGGATGGAGTGATGGATGGATGGATGGATGGATGGATGGATGGATGGATGGATGGATGGATGGATGGATGGATGATGATAGATGGTACATGAGTTGAAACAACTTTTTGTTAAAAAAAATGTTTTTGTTAAAAAAAATGTTTTTGTTTGAAAAAGTGAATGTTTTTTAGGCCTGTGTTACCCTGTGTTACATTGATGGATGGAGTGATGGAGTGATGGATGGATGGATGGATGGATGGATAGATAGATGAATAGATGAATATATAGATACATGAGTTTAAACCACTTTTTGTTAAAAAAAATATGTTTTTGTTTGAAAAAGTGAATGTTTTTAGGCCTGTGTTATACATGGATGGATGGAGTGATGGATGGATGGATGGATGGATGGATAGATAGATAAATAGATAGATAGATGAATAGATGAATATATAGATACATGAGTTTAAACAACTTTTTGTTAAAAAAAAAAAAGTTTTTGTTTGAAAAAGTGAATGTTTTTAGGCCTGTGTTATACATGGATGGATGGAGTGATGGAGTGATGGAGTGATGGATGGATGGATGGATAGATAGATGGATAGATGGATAGATGGATAGATGGATAGATGAGTTTGATCGACTGTTTGTTCATATTTTTTTATTGTTTTGTGTTAAATATTGAAAGTAGTCTTTGGACTAATGGTTAGTTTGGGTTTAGGGTTAGTTTGAGGCTATGGTTAGGTTAGGGTTAAAATGGCATATAGGTAGGGAGGTAAAAACGACTTTCACCCTCATTAGTAACCACCCTCATTTGCATAAAGGGCATCTGATTGGCCGAATCTTAACTGTCCATATATCTGCAACGGTGTGTTTTATCTGTACGAAACTTGGTTTATATAGTAATTGATGTATGGCTAGTCGACTGGTGGTGGTTTGGTGCGCCTCTAGCGCCACCAGGTGTGTAGACACGGTACTGCACTTTATTTTTTAGATTTGTTTTTTTTTAACAGGGGTCTATTTTATAAATTGCTGTTGTATCTAGGGTTATTTTATATAGGGGTGGTCTATCCTGGTATATTTTGGGTAGGGTCTGTGTAGGTCCCGCCAGTGGTCAGTGTTTTTTGGTTTTGTTTTCTGTTTTTTTGTGCAGGTGGTGGGTAGGTTTAGCTGGTTAGGTGAGGTAGCGTGCCAGGCCTTTGGCCTTTGACCCTGCATCCATGCAGACGCCCTGACGCAAACTGAACTTGAGTTTTCCCCCAGCTGTTCACCTGTCAATGCAAAATGGTTGCATTTGCCGTGCATATCAGCACGAGTGCTGAAACAGCACCAATGCTGACAGGTAAGTGTCTATTTCTATAGATAGATTGATGGATGGAGTGATGGATGGATGGATGGATGGATGGATGGATGGATGGATGGATGGATGGATGGATAGATAGGTACATGAGTTGAAACAACTTTTTGTTAAAAAAAATGTTTTTGTTAAAAAAAATGTTTTTGTTTGAAAAAGTGAATGTTTTTTAGGCCTGTGTTACATTGATGGATGGAGTGATGGAGTGATGGATGGATGGATGGATGGATGGATAGATAGATGAATAGATGAATATATAGATACATGAGTTTAAACCACTTTTTGTTAAAAAAAATATGTTTTTGTTTGAAAAAGTGAATGTTTTTAGGCCTGTGTTATACATGGATGGATGGAGTGATGGATGGATGGATGGATGGATGGATAGATAGATAAATAGATAGATAGATGAATAGATGAATATATAGATACATGAGTTTAAACAACTTTTTGTTAAAAAAAAAAAAGTTTTTGTTTGAAAAAGTGAATGTTTTTAGGCCTGTGTTATACATGGATGGATGGAGTGATGGAGTGATGGAGTGATGGATGGATGGATGGATAGATAGATGGATAGATGGATAGATGGATAGATGGATAGATGAGTTTGATCGACTGTTTGTTCATATTTTTTTATTGTTTTGTGTTAAATATTGAAAGTAGTCTTTGGACTAATGGTTAGTTTGGGTTTAGGGTTAGTTTGAGGCTATGGTTAGGTTAGGGTTAAAATGGCATATAGGTAGGGAGGTAAAAACGACTTTCACCCTCATTAGTAACCACCCTCATTTGCATAAAGGGCATCTGATTGGCCGAATCTTAACTGTCCATATATCTGCAACGGTGTGTTTTATCTGTACGAAACTTGGTTTATATAGTAATTGATGTATGGCTAGTCGACTGGTGGTGGTTTGGTGCGCCTCTAGCGCCACCAGGTGTGTAGACACGGTACTGCACTTTATTTTTTAGATTTGTTTTTTTTTAACAGGGGTCTATTTTATAAATTGCTGTTGTATCTAGGGTTATTTTATATAGGGGTGGTCTATCCTGGTATATTTTGGGTAGGGTCTGTGTAGGTCCCGCCAGTGGTCAGTGTTTTTTGGTTTTGTTTTCTGTTTTTTTGTGCAGGTGGTGGGTAGGTTTAGCTGGTTAGGTGAGGTAGCGTGCCAGGCCTTTGGCCTTTGACCCTGCATCCATGCAGACGCCCTGACGCAAACTGAACTTGAGTTTTCCCCCAGCTGTTCACCTGTCAATGCAAAATGGTTGCATTTGCCGTGCATATCAGCACGAGTGCTGAAACAGCACCAATGCTGACAGGTAAGTGTCTATTTCTATAGATAGATTGATGGATGGAGTGATGGATGGATGGATGGATGGATGGATGGATGGATGGATGGATGGATGGATGGATGGATGGATAGATAGGTACATGAGTTGAAACAACTTTTTGTTAAAAAAAATGTTTTTGTTAAAAAAAATGTTTTTGTTTGAAAAAGTGAATGTTTTTTAGGCCTGTGTTACATTGATGGATGGAGTGATGGAGTGATGGATGGATGGATGGATGGATGGATAGATAGATGAATAGATGAATATATAGATACATGAGTTTAAACCACTTTTTGTTAAAAAAAATATGTTTTTGTTTGAAAAAGTGAATGTTTTTAGGCCTGTGTTATACATGGATGGATGGAGTGATGGATGGATGGATGGATGGATGGATAGATAGATAAATAGATAGATAGATGAATAGATGAATATATAGATACATGAGTTTAAACAACTTTTTGTTAAAAAAAAAAAAGTTTTTGTTTGAAAAAGTGAATGTTTTTAGGCCTGTGTTATACATGGATGGATGGAGTGATGGAGTGATGGAGTGATGGATGGATGGATGGATAGATAGATGGATAGATGGATAGATGGATAGATGGATAGATGAGTTTGATCGACTGTTTGTTCATATTTTTTTATTGTTTTGTGTTAAATATTGAAAGTAGTCTTTGGACTAATGGTTAGTTTGGGTTTAGGGTTAGTTTGAGGCTATGGTTAGGTTAGGGTTAAAATGGCATATAGGTAGGGAGGTAAAAACGACTTTCACCCTCATTAGTAACCACCCTCATTTGCATAAAGGGCATCTGATTGGCCGAATCTTAACTGTCCATATATCTGCAACGGTGTGTTTTATCTGTACGAAACTTGGTTTATATAGTAATTGATGTATGGCTAGTCGACTGGTGGTGGTTTGGTGCGCCTCTAGCGCCACCAGGTGTGTAGACACGGTACTGCACTTTATTTTTTAGATTTGTTTTTTTTTAACAGGGGTCTATTTTATAAATTGCTGTTGTATCTAGGGTTATTTTATATAGGGGTGGTCTATCCTGGTATATTTTGGGTAGGGTCTGTGTAGGTCCCGCCAGTGGTCAGTGTTTTTTGGTTTTGTTTTCTGTTTTTTTGTGCAGGTGGTGGGTAGGTTTAGCTGGTTAGGTGAGGTAGCGTGCCAGGCCTTTGGCCTTTGACCCTGCATCCATGCAGACGCCCTGACGCAAACTGAACTTGAGTTTTCCCCCAGCTGTTCACCTGTCAATGCAAAATGGTTGCATTTGCCGTGCATATCAGCACGAGTGCTGAAACAGCACCAATGCTGACAGGTAAGTGTCTATTTCTATAGATAGATTGATGGATGGAGTGATGGATGGATGGATGGATGGATGGATGGATGGATGGATGGATGGATGGATGGATGGATGGATAGATAGGTACATGAGTTGAAACAACTTTTTGTTAAAAAAAATGTTTTTGTTAAAAAAAATGTTTTTGTTTGAAAAAGTGAATGTTTTTTAGGCCTGTGTTACATTGATGGATGGAGTGATGGAGTGATGGATGGATGGATGGATGGATGGATAGATAGATGAATAGATGAATATATAGATACATGAGTTTAAACCACTTTTTGTTAAAAAAAATATGTTTTTGTTTGAAAAAGTGAATGTTTTTAGGCCTGTGTTATACATGGATGGATGGAGTGATGGATGGATGGATGGATGGATGGATAGATAGATAAATAGATAGATAGATGAATAGATGAATATATAGATACATGAGTTTAAACAACTTTTTGTTAAAAAAAAAAAAGTTTTTGTTTGAAAAAGTGAATGTTTTAAGGCCTGTGTTATACATGGATGGATGGAGTGATGGAGTGATGGAGTGATGGATGGATGGATGGATAGATAGATGGATAGATAGATAGATGGATAGATGGATAGATGAGTTTGATCGACTGTTTGTTCATATTTTTTTATTGTTTTGTGTTAAATATTGAAAGTAGTCTTTGGACTAATGGTTAGTTTGGGTTTAGGGTTAGTTTGGGGCTATGGTTAGGTTAGGGTTAAAATGGCATATAGGTAGGGAGGTAAAAACGACTTTCACCCTCATTAGTAACCACCCTCATTTGCATAAAGGGCATCTGATTGGCCGAATCTTAACTGTCCATATATCTGCAACGGTGTGTTTTATCTGTACGAAACTTGGTTTATATAGTAATTGATGTATGGCTAGTCGACTGGTGGTGGTTTGGTGCGCCTCTAGCGCCACCAGGTGTGTAGACACGGTACTGCACTTTATTTTTTTGATTTGTTTTTTTTTAACAGGGGTCTATTTTATAAATTGCTGTTGTATCTAGGGTTATTTTATATAGGGGTGGTCTATCCTGGTATATTTTGGGTAGGGTCTGTGTAGGTCCCGCCAGTGGTCAGTGTTTTTTGGTTTTGTTTTCTGTTTTTTTGTGCAGGTGGTGGGTAGGTTTAGCTGGTTAGGT
>NW_028118170.1:15000-17500 GCF_965113295.1 Leuciscus leuciscus
TCATTTGCATAAAGGGCATCTGATTGGCCGAATCTTAACTGTCCATATATCTGCAACGGTGTGTTTTATCTGTACGAAACTTGGTTTATATAGTAATTGATGTATGGCTAGTCGACTGGTGGTGGTTTGGTGCGCCTCTAGCGCCACCAGGTGTGTAGACACGGTACTGCACTTTATTTTTTAGATTTGTTTTTTTTTAACAGGGGTCTATTTTATAAATTGCTGTTGTATCTAGGGTTATTTTATATAGGGGTGGTCTATCCTGGTATATTTTGGGTAGGGTCTGTGTAGGTCCCGCCAGTGGTCAGTGTTTTTTGGTTTTGTTTTCTGTTTTTTTGTGCAGGTGGTGGGTAGGTTTAGCTGGTTAGGTGAGGTAGCGTGCCAGGCCTTTGGCCTTTGACCCTGCATCCATGCAGACGCCCTGACGCAAACTGAACTTGAGTTTTCCCCCAGCTGTTCACCTGTCAATGCAAAATGGTTGCATTTGCCGTGCATATCAGCACGAGTGCTGAAACAGCACCAATGCTGACAGGTAAGTGTCTATTTCTATAGATAGATTGATGGATGGAGTGATGGATGGATGGATGGATGGATGGATGGATGGATGGATGGATGGATGGATGGATAGATAGGTACATGAGTTGAAACAACTTTTTGTTAAAAAAAATGTTTTTGTTAAAAAAAATGTTTTTGTTTGAAAAAGTGAATGTTTTTTAGGCCTGTGTTACATTGATGGATGGAGTGATGGAGTGATGGATGGATGGATGGATGGATGGATAGATAGATGAATAGATGAATATATAGATACATGAGTTTAAACCACTTTTTGTTAAAAAAAATATGTTTTTGTTTGAAAAAGTGAATGTTTTTAGGCCTGTGTTATACATGGATGGATGGAGTGATGGATGGATGGATGGATGGATGGATAGATAGATAAATAGATAGATAGATGAATAGATGAATATATAGATACATGAGTTTAAACAACTTTTTGTTAAAAAAAAAAAAGTTTTTGTTTGAAAAAGTGAATGTTTTTAGGCCTGTGTTATACATGGATGGATGGAGTGATGGAGTGATGGAGTGATGGATGGATGGATGGATAGATAGATGGATAGATGGATAGATGGATAGATGGATAGATGAGTTTGATCGACTGTTTGTTCATATTTTTTTATTGTTTTGTGTTAAATATTGAAAGTAGTCTTTGGACTAATGGTTAGTTTGGGTTTAGGGTTAGTTTGGGGCTATGGTTAGGTTAGGGTTAAAATGGCATATAGGTAGGGAGGTAAAAACGACTTTCACCCTCATTAGTAACCACCCTCATTTGCATAAAGGGCATCTGATTGGCCGAATCTTAACTGTCCATATATCTGCAACGGTGTGTTTTATCTGTACGAAACTTGGTTTATATAGTAATTGATGTATGGCTAGTCGACTGGTGGTGGTTTGGTGCGCCTCTAGCGCCACCAGGTGTGTAGACACGGTACTGCACTTTATTTTTTAGATTTGTTTTTTTTTAACAGGGGTCTATTTTATAAATTGCTGTTGTATCTAGGGTTATTTTATATAGGGGTGGTCTATCCTGGTATATTTTGGGTAGGGTCTGTGTAGGTCCCGCCAGTGGTCAGTGTTTTTTGGTTTTGTTTTCTGTTTTTTTGTGCAGGTGGTGGGTAGGTTTAGCTGGTTAGGTGAGGTAGCGTGCCAGGCCTTTGGCCTTTGACCCTGCATCCATGCAGACGCCCTGACGCAAACTGAACTTGAGTTTTCCCCCAGCTGTTCACCTGTCAATGCAAAATGGTTGCATTTGCCGTGCATATCAGCACGAGTGCTGAAACAGCACCAATGCTGACAGGTAAGTGTCTATTTCTATAGATAGATTGATGGATGGAGTGATGGATGGATGGATGGATGGATGGATGGATGGATGGATGGATGGATGGATGGATGGATGGATGGATGGATAGATAGGTACATGAGTTGAAACAACTTTTTGTTAAAAAAAATGTTTTTGTTAAAAAAAATGTTTTTGTTTGAAAAAGTGAATGTTTTTTAGGCCTGTGTTACATTGATGGATGGAGTGATGGAGTGATGGATGGATGGATGGATGGATGGATAGATAGATGAATAGATGAATATATAGATACATGAGTTTAAACCACTTTTTGTTAAAAAAAATATGTTTTTGTTTGAAAAAGTGAATGTTTTTAGGCCTGTGTTATACATGGATGGATGGAGTGATGGATGGATGGATGGATGGATGGATAGATAGATAAATAGATAGATAGATGAATAGATGAATATATAGATACATGAGTTTAAACAACTTTTTGTTAAAAAAAAAAAAGTTTTTGTTTGAAAAAGTGAATGTTTTTAGGCCTGTGTTATACATGGATGGATGGAGTGATGGAGTGATGGAGTGATGGATGGATGGATGGATAGATAGATGGATAGATGGATAGATGGATAGATGGATAGATGAGTTTGATCGACTGTTTGTTCA
>NW_028118170.1:25000-34967 GCF_965113295.1 Leuciscus leuciscus
AAGTAGTCTTTGGACTAATGGTTAGTTTGGGTTTAGGGTTAGTTTGAGGCTATGGTTAGGTTAGGGTTAAAATGGCATATAGGTAGGGAGGTAAAAACGACTTTCACCCTCATTAGTAACCACCCTCATTTGCATAAAGGGCATCTGATTGGCCGAATCTTAACTGTCCATATATCTGCAACGGTGTGTTTTATCTGTACGAAACTTGGTTTATATAGTAATTGATGTATGGCTAGTCGACTGGTGGTGGTTTGGTGCGCCTCTAGCGCCACCAGGTGTGTAGACACGGTACTGCACTTTATTTTTTAGATTTGTTTTTTTTTAACAGGGGTCTATTTTATAAATTGCTGTTGTATCTAGGGTTATTTTATATAGGGGTGGTCTATCCTGGTATATTTTGGGTAGGGTCTGTGTAGGTCCCGCCAGTGGTCAGTGTTTTTTGGTTTTGTTTTCTGTTTTTTTGTGCAGGTGGTGGGTAGGTTTAGCTGGTTAGGTGAGGTAGCGTGCCAGGCCTTTGGCCTTTGACCCTGCATCCATGCAGACGCCCTGACGCAAACTGAACTTGAGTTTTCCCCCAGCTGTTCACCTGTCAATGCAAAATGGTTGCATTTGCCGTGCATATCAGCACGAGTGCTGAAACAGCACCAATGCTGACAGGTAAGTGTCTATTTCTATAGATAGATTGATGGATGGAGTGATGGATGGATGGATGGATGGATGGATGGATGGATGGATGGATGGATGGATGGATGGATGGATGGATAGATAGGTACATGAGTTGAAACAACTTTTTGTTAAAAAAAATGTTTTTGTTAAAAAAAATGTTTTTGTTTGAAAAAGTGAATGTTTTTTAGGCCTGTGTTACATTGATGGATGGAGTGATGGAGTGATGGATGGATGGATGGATGGATGGATAGATAGATGAATAGATGAATATATAGATACATGAGTTTAAACCACTTTTTGTTAAAAAAAATATGTTTTTGTTTGAAAAAGTGAATGTTTTTAGGCCTGTGTTATACATGGATGGATGGAGTGATGGATGGATGGATGGATGGATGGATAGATAGATAAATAGATAGATAGATGAATAGATGAATATATAGATACATGAGTTTAAACAACTTTTTGTTAAAAAAAAAAAAGTTTTTGTTTGAAAAAGTGAATGTTTTTAGGCCTGTGTTATACATGGATGGATGGAGTGATGGAGTGATGGAGTGATGGATGGATGGATGGATAGATAGATGGATAGATGGATAGATGGATAGATGGATAGATGAGTTTGATCGACTGTTTGTTCATATTTTTTTATTGTTTTGTGTTAAATATTGAAAGTAGTCTTTGGACTAATGGTTAGTTTGGGTTTAGGGTTAGTTTGAGGCTATGGTTAGGTTAGGGTTAAAATGGCATATAGGTAGGGAGGTAAAAACGACTTTCACCCTCATTAGTAACCACCCTCATTTGCATAAAGGGCATCTGATTGGCCGAATCTTAACTGTCCATATATCTGCAACGGTGTGTTTTATCTGTACGAAACTTGGTTTATATAGTAATTGATGTATGGCTAGTCGACTGGTGGTGGTTTGGTGCGCCTCTAGCGCCACCAGGTGTGTAGACACGGTACTGCACTTTATTTTTTAGATTTGTTTTTTTTTAACAGGGGTCTATTTTATAAATTGCTGTTGTATCTAGGGTTATTTTATATAGGGGTGGTCTATCCTGGTATATTTTGGGTAGGGTCTGTGTAGGTCCCGCCAGTGGTCAGTGTTTTTTGGTTTTGTTTTCTGTTTTTTTGTGCAGGTGGTGGGTAGGTTTAGCTGGTTAGGTGAGGTAGCGTGCCAGGCCTTTGGCCTTTGACCCTGCATCCATGCAGACGCCCTGACGCAAACTGAACTTGAGTTTTCCCCCAGCTGTTCACCTGTCAATGCAAAATGGTTGCATTTGCCGTGCATATCAGCACGAGTGCTGAAACAGCACCAATGCTGACAGGTAAGTGTCTATTTCTATAGATAGATTGATGGATGGAGTGATGGATGGATGGATGGATGGATGGATGGATGGATGGATGGATGGATGGATGGATGGATAGATAGGTACATGAGTTGAAACAACTTTTTGTTAAAAAAAATGTTTTTGTTAAAAAAAATGTTTTTGTTTGAAAAAGTGAATGTTTTTTAGGCCTGTGTTACATTGATGGATGGAGTGATGGAGTGATGGATGGATGGATGGATGGATGGATAGATAGATGAATAGATGAATATATAGATACATGAGTTTAAACCACTTTTTGTTAAAAAAAATATGTTTTTGTTTGAAAAAGTGAATGTTTTTAGGCCTGTGTTATACATGGATGGATGGAGTGATGGATGGATGGATGGATGGATGGATAGATAGATAAATAGATAGATAGATGAATAGATGAATATATAGATACATGAGTTTAAACAACTTTTTGTTAAAAAAAAAAAAGTTTTTGTTTGAAAAAGTGAATGTTTTTAGGCCTGTGTTATACATGGATGGATGGAGTGATGGAGTGATGGAGTGATGGATGGATGGATGGATAGATAGATGGATAGATGGATAGATGGATAGATGGATAGATGAGTTTGATCGACTGTTTGTTCATATTTTTTTATTGTTTTGTGTTAAATATTGAAAGTAGTCTTTGGACTAATGGTTAGTTTGGGTTTAGGGTTAGTTTGAGGCTATGGTTAGGTTAGGGTTAAAATGGCATATAGGTAGGGAGGTAAAAACGACTTTCACCCTCATTAGTAACCACCCTCATTTGCATAAAGGGCATCTGATTGGCCGAATCTTAACTGTCCATATATCTGCAACGGTGTGTTTTATCTGTACGAAACTTGGTTTATATAGTAATTGATGTATGGCTAGTCGACTGGTGGTGGTTTGGTGCGCCTCTAGCGCCACCAGGTGTGTAGACACGGTACTGCACTTTATTTTTTAGATTTGTTTTTTTTTAACAGGGGTCTATTTTATAAATTGCTGTTGTATCTAGGGTTATTTTATATAGGGGTGGTCTATCCTGGTATATTTTGGGTAGGGTCTGTGTAGGTCCCGCCAGTGGTCAGTGTTTTTTGGTTTTGTTTTCTGTTTTTTTGTGCAGGTGGTGGGTAGGTTTAGCTGGTTAGGTGAGGTAGCGTGCCAGGCCTTTGGCCTTTGACCCTGCATCCATGCAGACGCCCTGACGCAAACTGAACTTGAGTTTTCCCCCAGCTGTTCACCTGTCAATGCAAAATGGTTGCATTTGCCGTGCATATCAGCACGAGTGCTGAAACAGCACCAATGCTGACAGGTAAGTGTCTATAGAGTTAGAGTTAGGGTTAGGGTTAGGGTTAGGTAGGGAGGTAAAAACGACTTTCACCCTCATTAGTAACCACCCTCATTTGCATAAAGGGCATCTGATTGGCCGAATCTTAACTGTCCATATATCTGCAACGGTGTGTTTTATCTGTACGAAACTTGGTTTATATAGTAATTGATGTATGGCTAGTCGACTGGTGGTGGTTTGGTGCGCCTCTAGCGCCACCAGGTGTGTAGACACGGTACTGCACTTTATTTTTTAGATTTGTTTTTTTTTAACAGGGGTCTATTTTATAAATTGCTGTTGTATCTAGGGTTATTTTATATAGGGGTGGTCTATCCTGGTATATTTTGGGTAGGGTCTGTGTAGGTCCCGCCAGTGGTCAGTGTTTTTTGGTTTTGTTTTCTGTTTTTTTGTGCAGGTGGTGGGTAGGTTTAGCTGGTTAGGTGAGGTAGCGTGCCAGGCCTTTGGCCTTTGACCCTGCATCCATGCAGACGCCCTGACGCAAACTGAACTTGAGTTTTCCCCCAGCTGTTCACCTGTCAATGCAAAATGGTTGCATTTGCCGTGCATATCAGCACGAGTGCTGAAACAGCACCAATGCTGACAGGTAAGTGTCTATTTCTATAGATAGATTGATGGATGGAGTGATGGATGGATGGATGGATGGATGGATGGATGGATGGATGGATGGATGGATAGATAGGTACATGAGTTGAAACAACTTTTTGTTAAAAAAAATGTTTTTGTTAAAAAAAATGTTTTTGTTTGAAAAAGTGAATGTTTTTTAGGCCTGTGTTACATTGATGGATGGAGTGATGGAGTGATGGATGGATGGATGGATGGATGGATAGATAGATGAATAGATGAATATATAGATACATGAGTTTAAACCACTTTTTGTTAAAAAAAATATGTTTTTGTTTGAAAAAGTGAATGTTTTTAGGCCTGTGTTATACATGGATGGATGGAGTGATGGATGGATGGATGGATGGATGGATAGATAGATAAATAGATAGATAGATGAATAGATGAATATATAGATACATGAGTTTAAACAACTTTTTGTTAAAAAAAAAAAAGTTTTTGTTTGAAAAAGTGAATGTTTTTAGGCCTGTGTTATACATGGATGGATGGAGTGATGGAGTGATGGAGTGATGGATGGATGGATGGATAGATAGATGGATAGATGGATAGATGGATAGATGGATAGATGAGTTTGATCGACTGTTTGTTCATATTTTTTTATTGTTTTGTGTTAAATATTGAAAGTAGTCTTTGGACTAATGGTTAGTTTGGGTTTAGGGTTAGTTTGAGGCTATGGTTAGGTTAGGGTTAAAATGGCATATAGGTAGGGAGGTAAAAACGACTTTCACCCTCATTAGTAACCACCCTCATTTGCATAAAGGGCATCTGATTGGCCGAATCTTAACTGTCCATATATCTGCAACGGTGTGTTTTATCTGTACGAAACTTGGTTTATATAGTAATTGATGTATGGCTAGTCGACTGGTGGTGGTTTGGTGCGCCTCTAGCGCCACCAGGTGTGTAGACACGGTACTGCACTTTATTTTTTAGATTTGTTTTTTTTTAACAGGGGTCTATTTTATAAATTGCTGTTGTATCTAGGGTTATTTTATATAGGGGTGGTCTATCCTGGTATATTTTGGGTAGGGTCTGTGTAGGTCCCGCCAGTGGTCAGTGTTTTTTGGTTTTGTTTTCTGTTTTTTTGTGCAGGTGGTGGGTAGGTTTAGCTGGTTAGGTGAGGTAGCGTGCCAGGCCTTTGGCCTTTGACCCTGCATCCATGCAGACGCCCTGACGCAAACTGAACTTGAGTTTTCCCCCAGCTGTTCACCTGTCAATGCAAAATGGTTGCATTTGCCGTGCATATCAGCACGAGTGCTGAAACAGCACCAATGCTGACAGGTAAGTGTCTATTTCTATAGATAGATTGATGGATGGAGTGATGGATGGATGGATGGATGGATGGATGGATGGATGGATGGATGGATGGATGGATGGATGGATGGATAGATAGGTACATGAGTTGAAACAACTTTTTGTTAAAAAAAATGTTTTTGTTAAAAAAAATGTTTTTGTTTGAAAAAGTGAATGTTTTTTAGGCCTGTGTTACATTGATGGATGGAGTGATGGAGTGATGGATGGATGGATGGATGGATGGATAGATAGATGAATAGATGAATATATAGATACATGAGTTTAAACCACTTTTTGTTAAAAAAAATATGTTTTTGTTTGAAAAAGTGAATGTTTTTAGGCCTGTGTTATACATGGATGGATGGAGTGATGGATGGATGGATGGATGGATGGATAGATAGATAAATAGATAGATAGATGAATAGATGAATATATAGATACATGAGTTTAAACAACTTTTTGTTAAAAAAAAAAAAGTTTTTGTTTGAAAAAGTGAATGTTTTTAGGCCTGTGTTATACATGGATGGATGGAGTGATGGAGTGATGGAGTGATGGATGGATGGATGGATAGATAGATGGATAGATGGATAGATGGATAGATGGATAGATGAGTTTGATCGACTGTTTGTTCATATTTTTTTATTGTTTTGTGTTAAATATTGAAAGTAGTCTTTGGACTAATGGTTAGTTTGGGTTTAGGGTTAGTTTGAGGCTATGGTTAGGTTAGGGTTAAAATGGCATATAGGTAGGGAGGTAAAAACGACTTTCACCCTCATTAGTAACCACCCTCATTTGCATAAAGGGCATCTGATTGGCCGAATCTTAACTGTCCATATATCTGCAACGGTGTGTTTTATCTGTACGAAACTTGGTTTATATAGTAATTGATGTATGGCTAGTCGACTGGTGGTGGTTTGGTGCGCCTCTAGCGCCACCAGGTGTGTAGACACGGTACTGCACTTTATTTTTTAGATTTGTTTTTTTTTAACAGGGGTCTATTTTATAAATTGCTGTTGTATCTAGGGTTATTTTATATAGGGGTGGTCTATCCTGGTATATTTTGGGTAGGGTCTGTGTAGGTCCCGCCAGTGGTCAGTGTTTTTTGGTTTTGTTTTCTGTTTTTTTGTGCAGGTGGTGGGTAGGTTTAGCTGGTTAGGTGAGGTAGCGTGCCAGGCCTTTGGCCTTTGACCCTGCATCCATGCAGACGCCCTGACGCAAACTGAACTTGAGTTTTCCCCCAGCTGTTCACCTGTCAATGCAAAATGGTTGCATTTGCCGTGCATATCAGCACGAGTGCTGAAACAGCACCAATGCTGACAGGTAAGTGTCTATTTCTATAGATAGATTGATGGATGGAGTGATGGATGGATGGATGGATGGATGGATGGATGGATGGATGGATGGATGGATGGATGGATGGATGGATAGATAGGTACATGAGTTGAAACAACTTTTTGTTAAAAAAAATGTTTTTGTTAAAAAAAATGTTTTTGTTTGAAAAAGTGAATGTTTTTTAGGCCTGTGTTACATTGATGGATGGAGTGATGGAGTGATGGATGGATGGATGGATGGATGGATAGATAGATGAATAGATGAATATATAGATACATGAGTTTAAACCACTTTTTGTTAAAAAAAATATGTTTTTGTTTGAAAAAGTGAATGTTTTTAGGCCTGTGTTATACATGGATGGATGGAGTGATGGATGGATGGATGGATGGATGGATAGATAGATAAATAGATAGATAGATGAATAGATGAATATATAGATACATGAGTTTAAACAACTTTTTGTTAAAAAAAAAAAAGTTTTTGTTTGAAAAAGTGAATGTTTTTAGGCCTGTGTTATACATGGATGGATGGAGTGATGGAGTGATGGAGTGATGGATGGATGGATGGATAGATAGATGGATAGATGGATAGATGGATAGATGGATAGATGAGTTTGATCGACTGTTTGTTCATATTTTTTTTATTGTTTTGTGTTAAATATTGAAAGTAGTCTTTGGACTAATGGTTAGTTTGGGTTTAGGGTTAGTTTGAGGCTATGGTTAGGTTAGGGTTAAAATGGCATATAGGTAGGGAGGTAAAAACGACTTTCACCCTCATTAGTAACCACCCTCATTTGCATAAAGGGCATCTGATTGGCCGAATCTTAACTGTCCATATATCTGCAACGGTGTGTTTTATCTGTACGAAACTTGGTTTATATAGTAATTGATGTATGGCTAGTCGACTGGTGGTGGTTTGGTGCGCCTCTAGCGCCACCAGGTGTGTAGACACGGTACTGCACTTTATTTTTTAGATTTGTTTTTTTTTAACAGGGGTCTATTTTATAAATTGCTGTTGTATCTAGGGTTATTTTATATAGGGGTGGTCTATCCTGGTATATTTTGGGTAGGGTCTGTGTAGGTCCCGCCAGTGGTCAGTGTTTTTTGGTTTTGTTTTCTGTTTTTTTGTGCAGGTGGTGGGTAGGTTTAGCTGGTTAGGTGAGGTAGCGTGCCAGGCCTTTGGCCTTTGACCCTGCATCCATGCAGACGCCCTGACGCAAACTGAACTTGAGTTTTCCCCCAGCTGTTCACCTGTCAATGCAAAATGGTTGCATTTGCCGTGCATATCAGCACGAGTGCTGAAACAGCACCAATGCTGACAGGTAAGTGTCTATTTCTATAGATAGATTGATGGATGGAGTGATGGATGGATGGATGGATGGATGGATGGATGGATGGATGGATGGATGGATAGATAGGTACATGAGTTGAAACAACTTTTTGTTAAAAAAAATGTTTTTGTTAAAAAAAATGTTTTTGTTTGAAAAAGTGAATGTTTTTTAGGCCTGTGTTACATTGATGGATGGAGTGATGGAGTGATGGATGGATGGATGGATGGATGGATAGATAGATGAATAGATGAATATATAGATACATGAGTTTAAACCACTTTTTGTTAAAAAAAATATGTTTTTGTTTGAAAAAGTGAATGTTTTTAGGCCTGTGTTATACATGGATGGATGGAGTGATGGATGGATGGATGGATGGATGGATAGATAGATAAATAGATAGATAGATGAATAGATGAATATATAGATACATGAGTTTAAACAACTTTTTGTTAAAAAAAAAAAAGTTTTTGTTTGAAAAAGTGAATGTTTTTAGGCCTGTGTTATACATGGATGGATGGAGTGATGGAGTGATGGAGTGATGGATGGATGGATGGATAGATAGATGGATAGATGGATAGATGGATAGATGGATAGATGAGTTTGATCGACTGTTTGTTCATATTTTTTTATTGTTTTGTGTTAAATATTGAAAGTAGTCTTTGGACTAATGGTTAGTTTGGGTTTAGGGTTAGTTTGAGGCTATGGTTAGGTTAGGGTTAAAATGGCATATAGGTAGGGAGGTAAAAACGACTTTCACCCTCATTAGTAACCACCCTCATTTGCATAAAGGGCATCTGATTGGCCGAATCTTAACTGTCCATATATCTGCAACGGTGTGTTTTATCTGTACGAAACTTGGTTTATATAGTAATTGATGTATGGCTAGTCGACTGGTGGTGGTTTGGTGCGCCTCTAGCGCCACCAGGTGTGTAGACACGGTACTGCACTTTATTTTTTAGATTTGTTTTTTTTTAACAGGGGTCTATTTTATAAATTGCTGTTGTATCTAGGGTTATTTTATATAGGGGTGGTCTATCCTGGTATATTTTGGGTAGGGTCTGTGTAGGTCCCGCCAGTGGTCAGTGTTTTTTGGTTTTGTTTTCTGTTTTTTTGTGCAGGTGGTGGGTAGGTTTAGCTGGTTAGGTGAGGTAGCGTGCCAGGCCTTTGGCCTTTGACCCTGCATCCATGCAGACGCCCTGACGCAAACTGAACTTGAGTTTTCCCCCAGCTGTTCACCTGTCAATGCAAAATGGTTGCATTTGCCGTGCATATCAGCACGAGTGCTGAAACAGCACCAATGCTGACAGGTAAGTGTCTATTTCTATAGATAGATTGATGGATGGAGTGATGGATGGATGGATGGATGGATGGATGGATGGATGGATGGATGGATGGATGGATAGATAGGTACATGAGTTGAAACAACTTTTTGTTAAAAAAAATGTTTTTGTTAAAAAAAATGTTTTTGTTTGAAAAAGTGAATGTTTTTTAGGCCTGTGTTACATTGATGGATGGAGTGATGGAGTGATGGATGGATGGATGGATGGATGGATAGATAGATGAATAGATGAATATATAGATACATGAGTTTAAACCACTTTTTGTTAAAAAAAATATGTTTTTGTTTGAAAAAGTGAATGTTTTTAGGCCTGTGTTATACATGGATGGATGGAGTGATGGATGGATGGATGGATGGATGGATAGATAGATAAATAGATAGATAGATGAATAGATGAATATATAGATACATGAGTTTAAACAACTTTTTGTTAAAAAAAAAAAGTTTTTGTTTGAAAAAGTGAATGTTTTTAGGCCTGTGTTATACATGGATGGATGGAGTGATGGAGTGATGGAGTGATGGATGGATGGATGGATAGATAGATGGATAGATGGATAGATGGATAGATGGATAGATGAGTTTGATCGACTGTTTGTTCATATTTTTTTATTGTTTTGTGTTAAATATTGAAAGTAGTCTTTGGACTAATGGTTAGTTTGGGTTTAGGGTTAGTTTGAGGCTATGGTTAGGTTAGGGTTAAAATGGC
>NW_028118169.1:0-34797 GCF_965113295.1 Leuciscus leuciscus
GATATTTTGTTTAAGATGTGTTTTATTCAATGCCGTAAAACACAAGTAATTTTCAAAGCTTTTACCTGTTTTGAAAACGACAGTAGCTAACAAGTGATTAATTGGGACAACAGAGGTTGTTGGGGACATAAAACATCATCACACCAAACAGGAAAACTCATCTACTCACTAGTCCACTTTCACAGCCTCACAGCACATTCTTGCAAACTCTTCTAATTTAAACTTTCAGGGAAAATGTTTTTTTTTTTTTTTTTTTAAATAAAGACTGCAAGAGTTGTTGGAAGCTTAGTGACTGTGACGTTGAAGCCATGTGACCATTGTATAGTTTATTTATAGTCTTTGTTTTGTTGTTTACTTCTGTGGGTAGTATTTAGACTTCAGTATTCATAAAAGTTGTGTTCATTTGTGAAGATCATCATGATTAAAAAAAAGGCACAATATATCACATCCGGTCGGTTGGGTGGTTGCATACAGTCTAGGACGCAAAAGTTTTAGACATATGAAGCTAAAAATCAGATCTGAAAATTCCAGTTTGCCAGTCAGAGAAAAAATAGAAACCAAGAAATTAACAAAATGCAACCCAGGTCACTGACTAGGTCACTAGTAGTTTCTTTTTTATAAATTTTGCTTTAGTATTAATAGGAAAAGAATGTTGATTTAAAGTCACCTTATCTAGTAGTATTATAAAGTTACATTTGGAAAAAGGAATTGGTCAAAGTGAATTTTGATTGGTTGAGGTCAGAGGTTAGCTTAGCCTCCAAAAGAAGTCAAAGGTAGAGCATGAAAGAACGAGAGAGAGCAGAGTGTGTGGGAGAACAAGATTCAGAGCGACGCGAGACATTGATTTTGTGTTCATAAGCTCTTAAAAATACAATTTAGATTCATATAATCCCAAAAAAAATTTAAGTGAAAGATAACCTTAGAAGCTCACACTTTAAGGAAATAAAAGCAGTCAAAGAAAAATATGTAAACAAACTGGATTAAGACCAAATCAAGAGATACTTTGCTTTATTTTCCTGTTTCATCTTATTTTTCCTTGGCCGGGTTTTGAACTCTTGAAGTGCGTGTGCTCTATTGTGATTCTGAATTTTATATCCTTAATTTGAATTTAAGTATCTATTGTGAACTTAATTGTTTATTGTTTATTTGTGTTTTATTCATATTATTTTATTTGTCAAAGGATTCAAACGTATTTGATTTAGTTACGAGCAATACATCCATTTACTTCTATTAGTTTACATTTATCTATGAGTCTGAGTTCAACATTTCAGTCATTTCTAATTAAAATCACATTAAATATTAAAATCGTTTAATATTTCGCGCCAAAAACCGGGAGCTTCCACCAATAGTTCTAGAAACTATGAAAAGGTTCCTCCGGTGCGAAAGCCCGTACTGTATCATGGTGGAGGGTCAGTTTGAAGAGAATCTTGCTGAGCAAGTTACTCAAAGTTGGCCCGTTTACAGACAGCAAGTGGAATAACGACATATCATTTTTAATGCCACAGACATTTAATGGAAACTCTTATCACTCTCTTTAAAATACTGAGGATTGTTACTTCTACAGCATGCCCTGAAAACAGCATACATTTTAGCCACTACATCACACCACCCACCTAAGCTTAATTTTAAGGTTGTGGGTGTCTGGTCACAATCTTCTGTGATGGTTCTTTCTGGTGATAACTACAAAGAACATCAGGCCTGACCAATGCAGAGAGAAACTGAGATACTGAGATAGAAAAGAGTATCAGCAGGAAATTAGGAGTAGGAGATAGGAAATGCTCAGAGGGCCTGACCAGAAAGTGAAGTATTGGAAAAGGAAAAGAATAGCTGAAAGAAGAAAAAGAAAAAGAAAGGGATCTCCAAGATCCCCAAGAGTGGGAAAAGCAAGGGACTCAAAATGTTCTGTCCTGGTTCCTCAAGGGACAAAAAGAGAAAAGACAGATAACACTGAGGGCAAAAATCTGGCACGATTAATAATGGGAAATCTGATTAGCTGGTTGGCAAATAGAAATGGCAGCCCAGGGCCATGTGTGTATGAACTCACTATATATTCATGAAAAACTAACAGAGGCCAGCAAGAATGTGAAAAGGAACAAAACAAATTCAACTTCACATGCAAGACGCTGTGTCTTCTATATCAATTATATAAATTGTGGGTGTCAATATACTGGTATTGATGATAACTGTAATACAAAATATAAATATAAAAAAAAAAAATCATATGTTAATACCACACAACATAATATTGCAGATAATCCAGTGGCACTAACTATCTAGTTGACACTCCAACACTGTAGGTGGCAATATTGCATCTTAACGCTGATTGCCACCCATCAAAAAACATAAAAAATAAGACAACGAAGATGCAGCGTAGCACCGACTACCACATAAAATAATGTTCCAGAAGATGATGGATGAAAGCATGATACTCTTGTTCGGCACTAAAAAAAAAATTAGCAATAATCATGTGCATTGATTTAAAATACCAAAAATTAAACTGATAATCCAAATAAGCATGAAGAAAATTTGGGAAAATCGCATTCACAACTTTACAAGTTTAAAGTATATCCATAAAATAGTGTACAGGTGCAAAAACAATAGTGGAAGCGCACTTGGTACATGGATTGTTTTTGCTCTCGTGAGTACTGATATGAATTGAGAGTCTTTGTGACACAAACAGGAGAGAACAACTGCTTTTATTCACCAAGCCTTCATACCAATATCATCTGCTATTCATGAAGAGAGAGAAGGACAGGAATGCTATTTGGCTTCATCGTGTCAGTTCTGCATCAACCATCCCTGGTATTCAGAACAACATTTAGTCCAAATGCGCTCTCAAGGGCCCTGTGTTTCCTGTAGAAAGCCATACAAAGGGGTTTGGACACACACAGACGTCCCACTCTTTTCTTAGCCTTTGTGTACATAAACACAATCCATACATGATAAAACACCCCCTTTGGGTGAACCATTTCAGACTGGAATATCAAATATCTTGATTTGATCTAAAATATTATTTGAAACGAAAGCAGAACATAAAAGAGAAAAAAGGGGGAGCTGGGACTTGTGGGTCAACAAGAAAACCACCATCCGTGTAAAAAGCAGTGTTACTCAACCTTCACATATAGGATGAATGTGCCAGTCACCACTTATATGCAGCAACTCCACTTTGAAACAGGAAATACCACGAACAAACTGTCCGAAGGAGACAGCAGAAAGAAGATAAAATCAATTTATTTTAATTTAAAAAGGTGAAATAAAAATACACAAATACATGTTCAATAACCCTGGGCTCTACGTTTCCTCAAAAGAAAGGTCCAAAATTCACTCAGTAAGATGGCATAATACTTATACTGAACATACAATACAATATTTCAAAAGTTTGGTGTTAACAAGACATTTCAATGTGTTTGAAAGACGATTCTTATGTTCACCAAGGCTGCATTTGTTTGATACAAATATAGTAAAACATCATTATTCTGAAATATTATTACAATTAAAAAAATATCTGTTTTATATTTTTATATATTTTATTATAGGCATTATAGGTGCTAGCCGAAGAAGAGCCATAGGTAACAATGTGGAGGCAGCAGAAAAAGCATCCAGATGGCTCTGGTTAAAGAGGGGAGAGCAGTGGGGGCAGTAGAATGCCACTTGGACACAGGCCGGGGTCTGATCAGCCTCGGTCGGGTCGCCTGGACGAGGGTGTCTGTTGTAAGACCCGAAACACCCAGTGACTCCTGGAAACAACACTGATGATGTGTCCAAGGTTGTGCATCAAAAGATGTTTTCTGTAAACTGAAATACTCTGGGAGCACCAGTGACAACCAGGAACAGACTGGGTGACAACCGCGAAGAGTGTGGTGACATCTGGAGAGACAGATGACGGCCGGAGAGACGGCAACCCGGGGTGGAGAGGGTTGGCAGCCCAAACCACTTCTTCCGTAAGGAAGAACCCAAAAGCAAGCTACAAAACCCGCAAAAGAAAGATACCCCCAGGGGTGCCCGAGAGGGGGGGAGGATGAGCACCCCAACAGGACGGACTCAAGGACAACGACACAGAATAATGGAATAACGACATCGTCAATACAGTGCATCTGCGGTAGGATCTGCAAGAACGAGAGGGGTTTAAAAATCCATCAAGGCAGGATGAGATGCTTGACAGCGGCAACGACGACACAACGCACAGAAGTGACTTCTGATAAGACGCAGGAGGAGCCAGGCCCGGAGGCAACCCACAGTGCCCAGAGCCTCCTAGTGTCGCCAATACCTGCTGCTAGCAGCTCACCTGCCACTATAACCCAAGAGACAGTATCTCCCGACAATGCACATGGCCTCCAAAGCCAGCAAACTGCAGCCACAACAACTGGCTGTGCCCCTGTGGTCCAACCAAAGATCCAGTGGCCCAAATCCCACAAGAGAGTTGAGTGGCAACAATTTGATGAAGATGTAAGCCAGGTCCTGGAAGGGACAGCCTAGGGTGACGTGGACAACCGATTGAGAATGATGACCACCCTCATAGTGAATATCGCAGCTGAGAGATTTGGAACTGAGGCACCCAAGACAGCTCCATCTGCATATGCTCCAAGCCACAGAGTAAAGAAAATTCAGCGCCTTCGGGACGAACTCAGGCTGCTGAAGAGGCAATATAAATTAGCGGGGGAAGTCGAGAGAGCCGGTCTAGCGGACCTGGGAGCAATCCTAAGGAAGCAACTCTTGACCTTACGGAGGGCAGAGTTCCACAGAAGGAGGCGGAAGGAGAGAGCCAGGAAGAGGGCAGCATTCTTGGCCAACCCATTTAAGCTGACCAAGCAGCTCCTTGGCCAGAAGAGGGCTGGCCACCTCACCTGCTCCAAGGACGCCATAAACGACCACCTCAAGGCCACCTATAGTGACTCCATCAGACAACAAACGCTGGGTCCATGCAATGCGCTGATAACACCACCAGAGCCTTCATCAGACTTCGACCTGAAGGAGCCCCGCCTAAGGGAAGTGGAGGAAGTGGTGAGGAGAGCAAGATCAAGCTCAGCACCAGGCCCAAGTGGAGTGCCCTATAAGGTGTACAAGAACTGCCCAAAGCTATTACATCGGCTTTGGAGGGCACTGAAGGTGATCTGGAGGAGAGGGAAGATCGCCCAGCCATGGAGGTATGCGGAGGGAGTGTGCGTACCAAAAGAGGAGAAGTCTGAGAACATCGACCAGTTCCGGGTCATCTCCTTGCTCAGTGTGGAGAGTAAAATCTTCTTCAGTATCGTGGCTAAGAGGCTCTCCAACTTCCTGTTGAGCAATAAGTACATCGATACGTCTGTGCAAAAGGGAGGAATACCAGGAGTTCCTGGGTGTCTGGAACACACGGGCGTGGTAACCCAGCTCATCAGAGAAGCAAGAGAAGGCAGAGGGGATCTGGCTGTACTGTGGCTGGACCTCACCAATGCATATGGCTCAATACCCCACAAGCTGGTGGAGGTCGCACTGGAGAAACACCATGTACCGCAGAAGGTGAAAGATCTCATCCTGGACTATTACAGCAAGTTCAGCTTGAGAGTCTCCACTGGCCAGCTAACATCTGACTGGCACCAGCTGGAGGTGGGGATAATCACTGGCTGTACCATTTCAGTGACCCTCTTTTCGTTGGCCATGAATATGCTGGTCAAGGCAGCTGAAACAGAGTGCAGAGGCCCCCTCAGCAAGGCTGGAGTAAGGCAACCTCCCATAAGAGCATTCATGGACGACCTCACAGTGACAACAACGGCAGTACCAGGAGCAAGGTGGATCCTCCAGGGGTTGGAGAGACTCATGTCATGGGCACGCATGAGCTTCAAACCTGCAAAGTCCAGGTCTCTGGTCCTAAAGAAGGGGAAGGTTACAGACAGATTCCGTTTCAGGCTGGGAGAATACCAGATCCCGTCAGTCACTGAGAGACCAGTGAAGAGCCTTGGAAAGGTCTTCAACTGCAGCCTGAATGACAGAGACTCCATCAAGGCAACCGGTGCTGACCTGGAAGGATGGTTAAGAACAGTGGATAAGTCTGGGCTCCCTGGAAGATTCAAGGCCTGGGTATACCAGCATGGAATCCTCCCAAGAATCCTCTGGCCTCTGCTTATCTATGAGGTCCCCATGACAGTGGTGGAAGGTTTTGAGCAAAAGGTGAGCAGCTATCTGCGTAGATGGCTGGGCTTGCCGCGTAGCCTTAGTAACATTGGGCTATATGGGAATACCAACAAGCTCAGGCTCCCTTTTAGCTCAGTCAGGGAGGAGTTCATCGTTGCACGGACAAGGGAACACCTGCAGTACTCTGGATCCAGAGATGCCAAAGTGTCCGGCGCAGGCATTGTTGTGAGGACAGGGAGAAAGTGGAGGGCAGCCGAGGCAGTCCAGCAGGCAGAGACGCGGCTGAAGCACAAGGCCATCCTTGGAACAGTTGCGCAAGGCAGAGCCGGACTTGGGAGTCTAACAGCGACCCGATATGACTCTGCCAGCGGAAAGGAGAGGCAGAGGCTGGTACAGGAGGAGGTGCGAGCTTCAGTCGAGGAAGAGCGAACCAGCAGAGCAGTGGCCATGCGGCAGCAAGGCGCCTGGATGAAGTGGGAGCAGGCGATGGAGCGGAGTGTCACCTGGAAGGAAATCTGGAAGTGGAACCCCCAGAGAATTAAGTTCTTGATTCAGGGGGTCTATGATGTCCTCCCAAGTCCATCCAACCTGTGCACATGGGGCAGAATAGAAACACCTGCATGCCCTCTTTGTTCCAAGACAGGGACATTAGAACACATCCTGAGCAGCTGCTCCAAGGTGCTGGGTGAGGGTCGGTATCGATGGAGGCACGACCAGGTCCTCAAATCCATCGCTGAGGCAATCAGTAAGGGGATCAAGGACAGCCGATACACCCAAGCTACAGCCAAGGCCATTCACTTCATCAAGGAAGGACAAAAGCCAGAAAGAACATTTAAAAACTGCTCTGTAGGTTTGCTCTCCACGGCCCGAGACTGGGTGATGACAGTTGACCTTGAAAGGCAACTGAGAATTCCAACACACATCACCCAGTCCAAATTGAGACCTGACATCATCTTGGTCTCTGAGGCCACAAAACATCTAATCTTGTTAGAGCTGACAGTGCCCTGGGAGGAGAGGATGGAGGAAGCTCAAGAGAGAAAGAGGGAGAAATACCAAGAACTGGTGGAGGATTGTCAGAGGAACGGATGGAGGACCAGGTGTATGCCAGTAGAGGTGGGCAGTAGGGGATTTGCCAGTTACTCCCTGAGCAAGGCCTACGGTACGCTGGGCATTATAGGTGCTAGCCGAAGAAGAGCCATAGGTAACAATGTGGAGGCAGCAGAAAAAGCATCCAGATGGCTCTGGTTAAAGAGGGGAGAGCAGTGGGGGCAGTAGAATGCCACTTGGACACAGGCCGGGGTCTGATCAGCCTCGGTCGGGTCGCCTGGACGAGGGTGTCTGTTGTAAGACCCGAAACACCCAGTGACTCCTGGAAACAACACTGATGATGTGTCCAAGGTTGTGCATCAAAAGATGTTTTCTGTAAACTAAAATGTAATTCATTCCTGTGACGGCTAAGCTACATTTTCAGCAACCATTATAGTCTTCAGTGTCACATGATCCTTCAAAAATACTTCTAATATGCTGATTTGGTGCTCAAGAAACATTTCTTATTATTATCCATGTTGAAAACAGTTGTGCTGCTTAATAGTTTGTGGAAACGTTTAAAAAAATGTTCAGGATGAAAGTTAAAAAACAGCATTTATTGGAGACCGAAATTTGTTGTAAAATTATGTTTGTTTTTTTAACTGACTTTTTTTATATATTTAATACTTCCTTGCAGTATAAAAGCATTAATTTCTTTAAAAAAACTAAAAACAAAATTTAAACCATCTTACTGACAAGTTTTGAAAGGGATTGTGTGTGTATTTCTGTATATACTGTGTATTTGATCTGATATATGCTGTGTGACACAGTGGCCTGTTCTGTTTGCCACAAATCCACAAGAGGAAAGCATCTAAATTATTTATTTGTCAAAGGGACAATATATTTTAGAAAAATAAGAAAATAATGTAAAACACACCAGTATACAGCAGTATAATATATACTGCTTGAAAATTCTCTCAATTTAGTCGAAAATGTAATTTTGAGCCCGAATGTATATAAATCATTACTGAAAGGGTGAGAGAATGTTTGGTGTGGATGAAGGATGTGTATGAGATGAGGTGTGTTCCCTGGGGGTCTCCAGAGTAGTGTGTGGGGGCAGGGTTGCGGGTGGCAGGTACATTGCCCTCTCTCTGATTTATGTTTTCAACACGGGGACATATTGTTTTATTGAACCACCTGCCATCACTCTTTCTTTGTTCTCATGTTCTTGTGCTCTTTCTGTTGATAAAAACTGCCAGCTGTTGTTTCTGTCATAACACTTCAGGAATACATTTGAGTGGTTTCATCCATGTTTTGCAAAGAGACGATTTCTATAGAAAGTGTTTTAATTATATATGGTGTGGCTCAACCCCCTCAATGTAGTATTTCACCATGTTGAAATGACATGAACCAGTGTTTCACTATACGTTAGAGAGAATCCTCAGGTTCATTGGCTGCTGTCTCTGTGGATACACTAATAGCAAAGTGTAGTTTGGTGATGCGAAGAGCAAAAATTTGACAATGGAACACACTTATTATTGTTCTTTACCAGCAGAGACAACCAGACAATCAGTACCTGTACAGCTGAAGAGGCAGAAAAGATCTTAAGCTAGAGGACAGAATGTAAAAGACAAAAAAGAGCATAAACATCAGTACGGCATACACAAGGTGGAAGATTTGATTATGGAGAAAATCCTAAGTAGTGATGCTTCTTTTATTGGACTCAAACACATACAATAGCATGTAGACTAACTGATGCCATTTATATGCAAACAAATCTGTCCCAGCGATTTGTTAGTATGTGCATCCTACAGAAAGTTTGTGTGTGTATGCGTACTGTATGTATCTCCTTGCACCATAAAACACCCATCTGTTAGTGTTGATAGATTCTGGGGCCTCTGGGGATTGTAGGATGTTTGAGAGAGAATGAGAGAACCAAAGGAGACATGACATATTACAAAAAAACTTGATGGACGGAGTGGTCATGATTAATGACTGTCTGTAGTATTCAGATTACAACACGCTCCATGCATGCAAGCATAGCCACTGAAAAACAATAACGGTGCATCCACGCTCACCAAATCCACAAAGACAACCCGAAGATGGCAAAACCAAGAAATCATGCGTAATAGATTTTTTTTATTATTTATTTTGTAATAAACCAGATCCAGAGCTATTAAAAAGTCTAAAATAACACCAGACATCCCGTGAGGTTGTCTCTTGATGCTTAACACAAACGAATGAAATCAATGATCTGCAATAGTCAAACAGAATATGTTTAATTTGCACTAGGTACATCCGTGCTGCGAGATGCTTCAAAAAAGTGGTGGGAACAAAATCTACCTTGGCAAAAAGTTGTGAGGACATTTCCCATCCGTAAATTATACCTATGAATACACTACTTGCACCTTGGTTAATCTCATAATCTATAATATGGTTTGTTTAAAAGAAAAAACAACAACACGTAAAACAGACAGGCAGAGTTCCGCTAATATACAGTACAGTATGTTTCTGTCAATGGATACGCTCAGCATGCGTTTCACGTGAGAGTAGCTGTCCAATCAACTGTTAGTATGTAAATCTATTTCTGACATCACAGTACCTCACGTATTAGTGTGTTGCAGTTCAGCATGCCAAGCGAAGGAGACAAGATGCTGATAGAGCCACTGCATAAATCTCCTGTGTGGGAACATTCTGGCTTCCCAATACGTTACAACAGCGATGGTTATAAAATGTGGGGAAAACAGTCACTCTTTGTAAACTTTGTTCGATGCAAATGCCGTATGCTCTAATATGACCAGTCATTTACGCCATCATCACCCGGGTGTTTGATAGTGCGCAAGCCCACTAAGACCAAGTGGGTAAGACCAAGACACACTTTGCCTTCTGTGTTTAAACGAGATAGGTCTGTCTGTGTCCTGCAGTCCTACAAACCACAAAAATGGATCTCATTTACCAAAACAATCTTTTGAAGTAAATATTTTATGTTTTATATATAAAAGGTTTGTAAGGCTAACTTATATTGGTTTAAAATCTTATGAAGTATGAAATAACAGCTATTAAAAGTATCCTAGCAATCATAGTAGGTTATGTCTTAAGTGAGCATAACATCATTGGACATCAGGGAAGGCTAAAATGCTACTAAAGAAAGATATGGCTCCCTTTAAATCATATATGTAGGGCAGAGTGTATTGTGTTTGACAAAACAGAGAGTACAGGGGATACAACCCCACCCAGAGAGATCATTATAGAGTTTCCACAAGGACACTCAACAACATTTTACAGCCAAAAAGCTGAAAAGACATGAAAAGACCATAAGATAGTGACTAGGGAGAGATAGATAAAAAGCGAGGGATGAAGAGGAGGACGAGTCCCTGAGGGAGAGAGAAAGAGGCTGGTGAGGAGAGTTCTCAAAAGAGTAATGCATAAAAGCAATCTTACACACTTCCTCCCTGTGGAATGTTTTGGCTGTCATTGGTGGCATTATATAACAAGCCACTACAGAAAGCAGCAAAGCATCATATCGCTATCTACATCGATGTAACACTCTCAGGTCACTGTGTTTAATATGATGAAAGGGTTTAGAAAGTTAGACGATGGCTCATTTTGCCTTTTTTGCCTCAAAATTTGTTCTCAAAACAAACTTTCATACTGGTACTTTGGAATAACGTACAAATTGGTGTCCAATAACTTTTATAAAGCATTAACCCCTTAAACACTGAGGCCATTTTTGGAGTTTTTTGTCTGAGTGACACACAAAAAAGTAAAGACTCATAACTTCAAAACTATAGAGAGGAGAGTCAAAAGGTAGATATCATTTGTTAGGAAACTTTTTATATTTTTAGAAAATATAAATTTTTATTACTTTTGGACAATCTAATGCTGAGAAAATGCTGATAAAAGACAAAAATATTAATATTATTTTTTAATAATTTAGATATCTTTCTTATTTGAAATGCAATAATTCCGGAAGGAAATACGGTAGCAAAATAATTCTTTTTTTGTGATGTTCCCCTATGTGTGGTCTGCGTCTGGATCATTATTTTATGATGATAGCATAAAGTAATCCAAAGTTACAGCACTTGGAACAAAGGGAGCCTTTTTGTTAAGTCCTCACACATTTGGAAGGCAATAAAAAAAATGAGTTTTCTTAGTGACATACACAAAACTAAAGACTCATAACTTCAAAACTATAGCAAGGAGATTCTAAAGGTAGGTATCGTTTGAAAGAACACTTTTCAAATTTTTTGAAAATATACATTACATTACATTTGGACATTCTCCTGCCGAGAAACTGCTGATAAAAGACAAAAAATATATATAATTTTTATTATGATAATGCATATCTTTCTTATTTGACATGGAATAACTCAGGAAGGAAATAAGGTAGAAGGAAAATTCTTTTTTGGGGAAGTCCCTCTACATATGAGCTGCATCTCGATAAAATTTTGTGGTGATTGGATAAAGCAATCAAAAGTTATAGCATTTGGAACCAAGATAGCCTTTTTGTTGAGACCTTGACGCCCCCTCATGGGCATTTTTAAAATTGTTTCACCATGAAGAAAATCTTGTCATAAAAGCAATAGATTAAGTAAATTTTGGGCTCATTTGAATTGTATTAATATGCTGTAAAAAATTAAGTGCAATTTTCAATGATTTTTGAATGTTTCATGAGATGTATGATGTTTTTGACACATTGCAGTACATAGTACAAAAAACTATTTTATAGATTATGAAAAAAAATATTCTATTTATCAACAAATAACTCAGCAGTACTTAGGAGTTTTTCGAATTGGCTACATTCACTGTAAAGTTCAGACTCTAAGCTTTCAAATGACACCAATTTTGTTTGAATCAAGGCAATATTTTGGAAAAATATGATAATTAATATTTTCGCAGCTAGGTGGCGCCTGTGGGGCGTCCGCGGGCGGTACACTCCGGTTGAGAGAGACTAGTCAGCACTCGTTCAGAGTTGATCGAAGTGGTTGGATGCATTAAAAAGCTGAGATTCTAAGCTTTAATATGATACATATTTTGTGTTATTCCACGTTTGAAATCGAGCACGGATGGTTCCGGGAAAACTGGAAAACACTTTGCACCCCGGGAGGATGAGAGACTTGTTTTTTAGCCAAGTATGCATCACTTCGTGAGGAATATCTCGTGATCAAAGCAATGGATTATGTTGTGTTTGGGCTCTTTGTAATCGTGAGAATCTGCTGTCAATAAAGATGTGTGATTTTTCACAATCCATGCATGTTTCATTGAGTTATGAGCTGAAACGTCACATCAAAACAACATCGCATCACTGCTATTGCTACTTCATAGATCCGCCTGTGGAATTTTTTGTGTTAGAACGCCATAAGGAATATATTTAGATCTGAGTGATGGATTATGGCGAGTTTGGGCTCTTTTTAATCTTAACAATCTGCTGTAAATAATGATGTGCCATTTTCCACAATTGATGCATGCTTCATTGAGTTATGAGTTAAAACGCGACAAGTGCTACATCTATAATAAACGGTCTATGCGCGCCGGTGGTGGTTCGTGTGTTACAACTCCCACGAGGAATATCTTTAGATCTGAGTGATGGATTTTGCTGAGTTTGGGCTCTTTTTAATCGTGAGAGTCTGCTGAAAATAATGATGTGCATTTTTCTACGATCGGTGCATGCTTTGTGAAGTTATAAGTGAAAACCAAACGCGAGTGCTTCATGAGTATATACTAGGATAGGCGCGTCTGAGGTATTTTTTGTTTTAGAACGCCATGAGGAAATATCTTTAGATCTGATTGATGGAATATATTAAGTTTGGGCTCTTTGTAATCGTGAGCTCCTGCTGTAAATAACGATGTATAATTTTTCATGATCGGCGAATGTTTCATGAAGATACGAGTAAAAAGGCCAAGTCTAAGCTACCTTGCTAGGCTACGTGAATCAGTGGATTTTTTGTGGTTTAGAACTCCATGAGGAATATCTTTAGTTCTGAGTGATGGATTATGTTGAGTTTGGACTCTTTTTAATTGTAAGCATCTGCTGTAAATAATGATGTGTCATTTTCCACAATTGGAGCATGTTTCATGAAGTTACAAGCGGAAATGTGTCTAAAATGCAGCATCCATATATGGTTTACACATGGGTCTCTTAAGGGGTTATTTTACAAAAACCTTGCTCAAGTTTATTAAAAACCCTGGAACAATTATGCTTGTTGTATTCTACTCATTGAGACCTTTCAAATGACATATGACACAGGACTATCTGAGCTGTATGATGTTTTTGACATATTGCAGTATGTGGTACAAAAAAGTAGTTTATAAATTATGAAAACATTTTTTTTCTATTTATCAGCAAATAACTCAGCACTACATTGGAGTTTATCAAATTGGCTACATTCATTGTAAATTTCAGACTCTAAGCTTTCAAATGACATCTATTTTAAGTTGATCCAGGTAATATTTTTGAAAAAAAATTATGATTATTAATTTTGCAGCTAGGTGGCGCCTGCGGCGGGTACACTCGTATTTAGTGGAATAACTCTGCAATCATTAGAAGTTGATCGAAGTAATTAGATGCATTAAAAAGCTGAGATTCTAAGCTTTAAAATGATACCTATTTTGTGTTGTTCCATTCAGTGGTTGCTTAGTAATTTGATTATGAATATTTTTCATGGGGTGGCGTCCCGCCGGCGGGACGCTTAGGGTTTAAGGGGTTAAAGACACAAATACAAGTTTTTATTTTCCAAGAGTACTATTAGAAATTAGATAACATCTATTAGATAAACTAACATAATACTAATAATAACGTTATTAGATAGAAGATAGTAATATACAGACAGACAGCATTCAATATGTTACTTGTAATTTCATTTTAATTGTTTGTGAAATTTACTAGCAATTTCTGAGTGAAATCTTTCAACATCAAATTTTTAGATGGATAGATGGACAGACTGATGGATAGACATATAGATAACACCTTATTCGTGTAAAGTGCAGGAGTTACATTAAATGTTCACATTAAGTAATGTGTCTTTTCAATAAGCTCCCCAATTTGACAGGACAGGACATGTCAACATGTGAGTGTTCGCATTTGATTGGTCATACAGTGACAGATACTGATTAGTTTTCAATAAGAAGAGCTGACTGGTTCACTCTCTACAAAAGGGTAACAGCACTAAAAATCTCTTTAATGGACAATAACAGACAAAAACCCCAGAGGTCAAAGATCAACTCCCAGCGGTTCAATGCCAAATAGATGTACTGAAATAAATGGCCTCAGTGATATAAATGGATGATTTCTTCGGACTCAATCCTGGGACTAACACCATGTCCTAACCACGACAAGTGCCAGGGAGAGATCATGCTGACAGCAACAAACACTTTCATTGAGCTTGTTGTGATTGGCTGTAATTTTGTTGATTTGCACAGTATTGTGGTTTTTAGTGTGGGTAGAAAAATTACTTGATGCAAGAAACATGATCATGTCTCCAATCACCGTCTCCATACCGGCATGATGACTCCGACTTCCAACCAGATGGAACTGGATAAATATTCTGAATGTTCTGATCCAATCTGACTTCTGACCTGTAATGCTGCCTGGATCATAATCATACACTGTTCGCTTGTTGGTCAGATGAGAACTGGCCCCCGACTGAGCCTGGGTTCTCCCAAGGTTTTTTACTCCATTCTGTCACCTGATGGAGTTTTGGTTCCTTGCCACTGTTGCCTTGGCTTTTAGCTTGCTTAGTTGGGGACATTTAATATTCAACAATATTATTGATCTGCCTTACTTAAGGTGGACGATGATGCAATTTTCTTCTAGAAACAAACTTTGTTGTATTATTTTCATGTTATCACTGTGAAGCTGATTTGATGCAATCTGTATTGTAAAAAACGCTATATAAATAAAGGTGACTTGACTTGACTTGTGGACGTGAATAGAATATAGATGAATATAAGCTTTCCCGTCTCCCTATAAAACATGGCTGCAGTAACATGGTCCATTAAAATCAGATGGGAGTTGCTACAATGTGACCATTTAAGGATTTTTACATGTTAGGGCCAGAAAATTGTTAAATAAATCAGGACCTCTCCAGGGAGGGAAGGGAAACATTTTGGCTCAGTTCACCTCAGCCAGAGCAGTTAAGAAAACAGACGCCCAGAGCGAAAGATTCAAACAGAAGATCAAGCTCAGATACTTATGACGACAACACAATCACAGCATTACATAATCTAAATGAAAGAGACTGATTAGTGTGGAGGATTGTGTTTTTTAGAGTATAAGTTGGTCCAGATGTTGACCTAGCCCTCAATATCACTGATCACGGGAAAGAAAGACAGTATATTGTAACATAAAGTGCCTGGCAAGAATCTAATACTATCTTTAACACATGAATGACAGTTAATAAATACTAAAGCAGTTGTCTTAGTTTCACAAATCAAATCAGACAGCAATATGTGATATGTATTTACTGTTTGTTATGAATATGTGAGAGATTAATTGTTTTCTATTTGCTGCTGAAAATGTCATGTTGATGTGGCTAGTGTCGTCGACTGAAAGTGAATGTGAGCAGACAAATGTGCACACACACATTTACTTTTTTAAATGGAGTCATGCAATAGACCTCTATTGTTTTTCAATAAAACAAATAAGTTCTACAGTCCATCCCTAGCCTTAAAATAAAACTGCTTTAATAATAATAAAAAAATTGTTCACTGTTCAAGTTTGGGTTCAGTAAGATTTTTTTAAATGAGTAATGGCATCACAAAAGAATTACAATAAAATGGCAAGGTAATGGCATAACAGAAATGAATTACAATAAAAAGAAAAAAAGACATTACATTTTTAAATATATTAAAATTATTTTAAATTTGAATAATTTTTCACAATATTACTGTTTTACTGTATTTTTGATTAAACAAATGCATCCCTGGTGCAAAAACATAAAATAATCTTACTGTTAACAATGTTATATATTTTGTTGACTTTGTGGACTTAACATTATCCAAAATGTTTCCAACAGTGTTTAAAGTCCCTGTGAACCGGAAGTTGCAACTGATTTTACTGTAATGCTGTGATGTATTTCCAAGTGAAACGGCGGGGTCTTACTTTAGCACAACTCCTCTCCATCTCTCGCTCATAGCAGACTAATGGTTGGAGGTGAGTGGTTAAGCGTTTTCATCCCAAGCCGTCAAACTGACGTCATCGGAAAAGGACAACATTCCAGACCGCAAGTAACTTTTCAGATTTTGATTAAAGAGTACCACGACAAACTACAGTAGTCAACATTGAAGTGGATCAAAACCTTTCATCAAAGTTATACATGAATTTTTAACAATACCCGTTCTTGTCTTAGGACAACTTTGATAAACTTTTTTGATCCACTTAAAAAGTTGACTACTGTAGTTTTTTCTGTGTATTAATTTGCACGGATTAATTGTTCACCCTAAGACCAGTATTGTGTGTTAAAGTAAATACGGTCAATTTTGATTTCATGAGGACTTTAATTCCAAATAAATTTTAACCAGTGTGACGGCCCATTACCCTCGATTTCCAGGTTTATTCTTTTGAGAAACCATGGAAACACCAAAGACACTCTCTTGTTTTTTGATTTACAGCGAGTAACATGTTTGTACCATGTCTCAGAGACAACAATATTTTGTCAAGTGGCTAAGACACAGCAGAAAGAGCTTTATTAGTAGTAACAGTAATACAGTATTTTCTCTACCATACAATACATTTTAAAATGAATTGCATGCCATTTACCAACAAAAGTCATCTAAGCTTTCATTAATATGATATTCTAATATCGATCTAGCTTACTGCAATGTATAACAAGTATCTCATACCAGCCACTGAGCTAACGCAGAGTAATGTTGCGTCACATGTTACACGTCAAAAAGATATCATACTTGAAGACACTTGATGCTGATGATCCTTTTTGGTGCAAACCCACAGCAAATCTAAACTAAAATGGTTCTATATTTCACTACTACACATTTCCATACCATACCATTATCACATTAGAGGGATATGATAAGGCTAGCGGACATGTGCAGTTTGACTTTAAATAAACCTGATGAAGTCATAATAGTATCTCATTCTCTCTGAGTGATGTATATTTCCCAGAGTACAGCTGTGTAAAGTAGCCTACTCCACACTCATTACCCCTCTCACACTGCATTGTATGTGCATGTGCCATCATTATATCCCCAGCACAGATTATCATTCCACAGATGCATTCATGTCAAGTGTTTTACAAATGTGTAACTCATGGTGTTAGATGCTTAAAAAGAAGTCCTGAACTTCAGACATACAATTCTTTAGCATACCCAAATAATTAAAGGAAATGAATTCGAAAAGTTTCATGGTCACACATTGACAGAAATATTACTGGAATATCTCAGTTATAACCTCTCAAAATAATCTAAAATAGCTTCAGTACCAACCTGTATGTTGCACAAAGTCTCTTCTAACCACCAGTTTCAACACGCTCTTAAATATGAACAAGGCCTCTCACATGTATAGAAAGGAGTGGCTTTAGTTTCAGAAGTGGCTTGTCTTCCAGTCCAGGAAGGAAGGTATTAACTACTAGAAGGCCAAGCAATCAAATATATATTTTATTTGCCAAGCAAAAATATATACTTTACACCAGGAGAGAGTTAAGTGGGCCATAGGTCACATATACTAAAGGGTGAGTGTGAAGTGCACCTCTATAAGAGCAGCTGTACCTTCTCACTTTGAAGAGGTTCTTGACTTGTTTTCTTTTACTAGAGAACATAAGATGGTTGTTTGGCGCGCGCACGCAAACACTTTTTATGGGTAGACATAATGAGTTTTATACTGTACAAACTGCATGTTCTATATCCTAACCCTAAACTTATCCATCACAGAGCACTTTCTGCATTTTCAGATTGTCAAAAAACACCAAGAATGATTTGTAAGCCGTTTTTCTCATGGGGACCAAAACATTTCCCCATAACATAGGGTAGGCCTACAAAGTAAATCTACAGTGTATGACACATTGTGAATCGCAAACAATCATTTGTTCCAACTAGATCTATCAAAATTAATGCGTTAATTTGACAATCTTTTTTTTTTTGTTTTTTTTTTTGTTTAACACGTCAAAAAGATCTAATGCAATTAATAAAGCATCTTTTTTTATTTTTTTTTTATCCTTAGGCTGCACTACAGTATATGATCACGCTATCATTCATTCAAGTGCCAATCATCGCACGATCATTGGACCATTCAAGCACGATTAGACGCAACTCAATCTGAAGAACTCAAATCTGTACTCAACTCTGTAATCACGCAGCAGCTGTCAAGAAAACTTCATGGATTCAATTCAGAGGTCAGAAATATCATGGATGGATCTGATTGCGTAGATGTACTACCAATGCTATACTAAGGTTAAGGTTTTAGTATTTGTTTTTTAACGTTATGTAGGCAATCAGCACTGTGATTGACATGTTCATCTTTAGAATCAACTCTGGGGTGGGGTTTGTTAATAATTCATTACTTTTATATTGAGTAACACAGTATTATAACATTCATTTAGTATAAAAGTATTGGTTCACAACACAAGCCCTATGTCCGAATATGGCGACTCACTATATAGTAGGCAAAAAACAATATGTGAGCTGAGTAGTAGTGATAATTTTGTCAGCTATTTTTTTATTTAGTCCTGTATCAAATGTACTACTTATTACCATATTTAGTCAACCTTGTCCTGTTTTTGTTTAGTCAAGTTTTATTCGAACAAGCTTCTGGGAATTTTAGTCTCGTTTTAGTCGGTGAAAACTTAAGTCACATTTTCGTCATGCTGCATAATGGTTAAAGTGATAATCACAATTATTTTGCTCAAAATTATAATTATAATCGTAACAATTGTTGTCATTTGAGAAATTAATTTTTACATTTGATCATAATTATTGCACTTTCTCTTCACAAATTAATAGAATGTCAACTCATACACATGATTTTATTTCATCTAGTTTCCTGATTTATAATAGGCTATTTATCATATAAATGAACACTCTCTACATTATGAAAACTGGTAAAACATGACACGTCTCTCAAAACTTTAAATAGCAATTCCAATCCCAAATTGTGTTACCTTTTCTATTAAAACTTCAGCAAAAAAGACTTGATTTGGATTGTAGGTTGCATACTGTAAGTGTATTTATTCGGCAACCACAATTGCAAACAATATAGTCGAGATTTTTGGATTTACAATTCATCATTGAAAAGGTTTTATAGCAGATTTAGTAGCAGCAAACAGCACAAGCGGCTCATGAAGGAACACAGACTGGCTGTGTGACACTTTCATTTGAGAAGAATACCTCAAATGAGATTGCTAAACTCCAGCTTTGTTTGAGTTTTCAGATAACCTGCACTTTTTCTTCAGTGTAGAGAGAGCGCATGCGCATGGTTGCCAGATTGCAAAGATTAAGTAAGACATGGGGCAGAAATCATTTCCTTTTAACAGGAATGCTTTGATATTGGGCATTTAAACAATTGACAACTGGCAACCGCAACCATGAAAGCTTGTAGAGACTGGTTAAAACAGGCTGCATCTGAAATTGCATACTTCCCTACTATATAGAATGTACTAATATATATCACAAAAGTACTTATGCTTATACTTCTTTCGGCGAGATTCTGAAGTGTGCATACGATGGACACTTTACACTTTACTTTACTACATTTTTGTACAAGCTAATATGATTCTTTAGGGTCTAAATTAAAAGTTTGTAATATACTTTAATTAAAAATTCTCATTAGTATTGTAAGAAAACACTCATTTTACCTGGTCAAAAACAGCTCTGTTTTCAGCACGCCGTTTAAGTGCATGTGTCTTTAAATGATAATGAGCTTTGCTCACCCCGCCCCTCTGTTCTGTGCGTGCACCGTTTGTAACACAATAATACAATAACCATAACGCGTTGTTCATTATAAACGTGGGATTATGAATTATATTGAGAACGTCGTACATAGAAAACATGCCGTAATGTACCCTGAGTGTAAACCTTAGCCGCATTCATCGTGAAGCGTGCTAGCGATTTGCAAAGATTAATATAAAGATTAATATAAAGGTTAATAAAACGTTACACTCACTTCTTCTTCTGGAGGTGCAGCAGGAACACAAATAGTTGGTACCGATCCTTTTTTCAGGAGCAGCTTCTTAGCAAAACCAGCTTTATACTGAGCCTCGTTTATAAAGCAGTCTGGTGTGTGAAATGATTCACGCAAACATGATAGCATTGACGTTGATCGTGGGGAATATTCCCTTCGAAAACAAAACTCAGCCACTGCGTCTTTAGCGGTTCAGATTTAGGAACATCAAAATGACTGCTGTGTTCCTTATTACACCCAAGAACAGAACACCACAATCGCATAGACGCCATTCTGCTTATAGACAGTGCTCCAGCGTATCAACAATGACGCGCGGACTATGATTGACAGCTCGCTCACAAGCGAGGGCGGGTCTGTGTTGAAACACTGCTGTCAATCAACAATCGTGCGAGGGGCGTTCGACCGGCTTGATTTGAGAGAGGGGAAAACATATAAGAAGATAAAAAAAAAAAAACACTGGATGGATTTTTATCATTTTATGATGGTTGTGTACAGGCACTGCCAACACACATTTCAGTACAATCAACTTGTAAAAGTGCATGTACCATTATATGACCCCTTTAAAGGCCCTTTCACACCGGATGCGTAACGAAAAAGCGAAACGAAAAAGCGAATAGTTCGTGTGCGAATAGTTCGCATCAAAACCATTCACATCAGCCGCGACGCGAATTTGCGACGTCTGTGACGTTCAGAGAGCTTCAACATTCCCAAACTTTCGCGCGAATCGCGCCGACAGCTGAGAAAACATGGACACTTCGAAGTAAGTAAGTTAAAAATCATTCGACTAGAAACTGTAGATATCACACAAAGAATGTATAGTATACTAAAAGCAGCCCTAAATAGTCTCACTACATTTTGTTACGTGTTCAAAGTAAACACGGTCTCTGTCTCTATCTTTGACGATAATAGTGTTAGCTTTCTATCCCAAATGTAGTTTGGCCTGCTAGCCTACACAGCACAGGACTATATGACTAAAACTATCACACAACAAACTCAGTCAAGATAACCAAGTTGGTTGGCAATGCTACGCCACACATTGTCTTTCAAATCGTTGTCCTTGTAGTATGTGATTGGCTGAAGCCTATTTTGTCCGCAAAAGTAAAAAAAAAATCGACATCGAAGCGAATAAAATAAAAGTCGTTTTTTCGCCGCTGCGCATTCGCGTTCGGTGTGGAAGCACTCATTACTCAAACAGCTGATCGAAAAATAAAACCATCGCGCGAATGATTCGTGCGTCAAAATCGCGTCCAGTGTGAAAGGACCTTAAGTCACATGATAATGACAACATGGCACATGTTGTACATTCATACTATATAGACATTTTTTTTAGCGGCAGTGAAGTAATTACTTATTTAAATAAGTACCTACTCAGAGTATGCGATTTCGGACGCAGCCCCTATCTGTAATATTTTGTCACTGTTTTGCTTTTTCTCTGACAAAAACAAAAGAAGAATCTGGTAAAGATATTTTGAACTACATTTTAATCTCATCTTTTTTCAATTGCAAGTTGATATAGTAACAATTATCGTTTAATGATGTTGAAGTTGTCTTGTCATCGTCTCGTCTTAGTCAGGAAAGAAATGTTGTCGATGAACATTTTATATCATAATTTTTGTTAACAAAATTAACACTACAGAGTAGTATGTCTGAATTCAAAGTTTTTATAAAACAGCAGGCAAAAAATACCTGGATGACTTACTACTTCCGGCGAGATTATGACGTGTGCGTCCAATGGACCTATGAGGCCACAGGAGAGGAGTTGTATTTAAAAGAATAAAATGAATGGCAAGAAAGCTACACAACTGACAATGACAACCTGGCTGATGTCATTCAGCCAAATTTCATTCATACTGATTTGAGAGGTCATTCATAAACATTTGAGAGGTCCTGTATGGAGGGATTATTGGGTCAGATTGAAAACTAAAAGTCTAAAACTAAAAGTCTTAAACGAAAACTAAAAGTCTAAATTTGAAACTAAAAGTCTAAGTCGAAAACTAATTTGGTATTTAGGATTGGGCATTTGGTATTTAGGATTGGGCATTTAGGATTTAGGATTGGGCATTTAGGGATTTAGGATTGGGAATTTGGTATTTAGGATTGGGCATTTAATCATTTAGCCATTTAGGATTTAGGATTGGGAATTTGGGGATTTAGGATTGGGCATTTGAGGATTGAGGATTGAGGAGTGTATGCAAATAAAGAGGCGGGGCCCAAATACTGGAGGCTGGGTTTGAAATTGCTGGTGCGCAGAGGCACCTTATGGACAGCAGAGGGAGCTCCCAGTGCTAAGGAGCACACTGTAATGAAACCAAACAGAGCGAGTGAGCAGGGCTGGAGCGAGTACTGTACTTTATGTAAGGGATAATGTATAGCGAGGCGGTTGTTATAGCGAATAACAACCCCGACAGGCTGAACGGGACCCCGACGCGAAGCATATAATATAGTATTTATATATACTATATATAAATATATAGTATATATTTACTACCTACAAAATAAATAAATAATTTGACACAAAATATTGATTTAAAAAGGAGTTTAATTTAATTGAAAAACAATTATATGGCTTCCGCTAAAGAAAATAGTCCATTCCGCGTCCATAGCAACGCTCTGTTTTTCAAGGTAACAGTGTGTTATACTTCGCAGCGGTCTGTTATCAAGAAATAACAGACCGCATTCTACATTGGAATTCAACTAAGCCAAGTAAAAAATATATATATTTTAACGCAACGCATCAGAAAAAAACAAGGTTAGGAAACAGTAACTGTACGTTCACAACGCCGCCGACTTGAGCTGCAAAGAAGCTCTGGCCGCCCTGTCAAGGACGCTTGTCAAAATGTACGGGGAAGCTTGTTGACGCTTGTTGACAATGACAACGGTTGTTGATAGTGAGTGTGCGCGCGCGCATATCTATTGTAACAGTATACAGTGCACAGTGATATTATTGTGAAAGCCGTGGCAAGAGACAAGCAGCTTCTTACTGTCTATACCTGTGTGCTGCCTATTACAACTTCTGCTTAAACAGGTGGTTCCTATCATTATTGGATTAATTGCACAGTTTAACCATCATAGAGTGAAAGTTTATCATTTGCATGTCAGTTTAACAAGGGCGCGCTTGACAGGGCATATATGAGGGCATATATGCGCGCACTCACTATTAATAATAATAATAATAGTTATTCTCGTCGTCAGAGTCAGACCGATAGCACTCCTTTCACTGGTGACTTTGTGTGTGAGGCCACATAAATGTTACAACGCTGTCATTAAGTTGAAGTTATCACATTATAAAGTACAGTAGGCCTACTCGCTCCAGCCCTGCTCACTCGCTCTGTTTGGTTTCATTACAGTGTGCTCCTTAGCACTGGGAGCTCCCTCTGCTGTCCATAAGGTGCCTCTGCGCACCAGCCATTTCAAACCCAGCCTCCAGTATTTGGGTCACGCCTCCTTATTTGCATACACTCCTCAATCCTCAAATGCCCAATCCTAAATCCCCAAATTCCCAATCCTAAATCCCCAAATCCCCAATCCTAAATCCTAAATGGCTAAATGATTAAATGCCAAATCCTAAATACCAAATTCCCAATCCTAAATCCCTAAATGCCCAATCCTAAATCCTAAATCCTAAATGGCTAAATGACCAAATGCCCAATCCTAAATACAAAATGCCCTATCCTAAATACCAAATGCCCAATCCTAAATACCAAATTAATTTTCGACTTAGACTTTTAGTTTTCGACTGTTAGTTTCAAATTTAGACTTTTAGTTTTCGTTTTAGACTTTTAGTTTTAAATCTGACCCAATAATCCCTCCATAGTCCTGAAGACTCCTAAGGCAAGTCTCAATCCTTGATGGTGAACAGTATCTAGCATTTGCAAATATGATTTTCTAGCAGAGCTATAAACTATGCTCCCATAATCCAGCCAGGAACGGACCAACAGTCTATATAGCCGCAAAAGAACTGTGCAATGAGCACCCCATTTTGTTTTTGCTAGTACCATAATAATATTCAATGCTTTTAAACATCTGTTCCTTAGATACTTTATATGGGGAATAAAAGTCATTTTATTATTATGAATCATTATTTCTCCCTCATTCTGTGGAGTTTGTTTGCAAGCATCTCTGCAATGTCTTTATTCCCAAAATAGCATTACTATCAGTATTTCTGTCTGCAGAAGTAATGCTGTGTGTGCGTGTTTAGCTTGTGGTGGTAACGTGTATATCTGTACATACTAATGGGAGTGACATACACACCACATTCTCTGTGAAAACAAAATCATCTCTTTTGCTGTTAATTCAGCTCTGGCTATGATCCCAAGAGAATAACACAAACAGAAAACAGAAACAAACCTCCTGTGCAATTAAATCCACCTCATTTTTAGTCCCCACATAAGCTGCCCCAGATTTAAAAGAAGAATGCAATACTTTAAGAAGAAGAATTTGACGGAGGTTTAAGCATAAAGCTTAGCAAAACAGGTCAAATGGCTTGATAATGACAGTAAAAAAAGTAGCATCAGCGACTCACATGGTCGTCAAAGTGTTACCACAACAATGAAGATCAATGAAGGCTTTATTCCAGTAAAATAAAAAGGGCATGTTTACGAACTTTTTTGTCATGGATCTGCAAAAAAATTCGTCTTGAAAGGAATTCTATGACGATTTCTAACGTAAGCTGCATACCGCAAAACGCATGTGAACACACTGATCTCAACACATACATACTCACTAATGTGTTATTGGGGCATTTCCCATGTATGTGAGGAAAAAGAAATGTAAGCCATGGGTTCTCAGGCAGTAAAGCTGCAAATGTCAAAAATAAAGCACCACAACACACCATCTGCAGAGCACACGCTAACCAGACAACAATAGAAATGACTCACATCAGGAAACCACCACAATTTAAATATGTCCTTTTGTGGTCTAAACCAGTCTGGTGGAGTCTTACTCAGACCTGAGTGTTTACTGTTGCACACATGTCGTGTTTAACAATGTGTTTGTCTCTTTGTCCTACCTGTACTTGGCCCTTGCCCATGATCTTGTCCACAATCTCATTATCGTCCTTATTGATCTTTGATTTGTCGTAACACTTCTCATAGCACAGGATCCGCAGACACTGAGAGCCCTCCAGCTCTATTTCAAACTCCTGTAGGAAAACAAATAAATGAATTGACAGATACATGATGGTAATAATTGGTCAGGTGAATCTTATTTATTATCATGACAAAGCTCACCTCGTTCCACGTTGGTTCTGTTGTGTCCCTGAACACGCGCGTTTTGGCCTTACTGACGAAGTAACCGAAAGAGTCTACCTCCAGCGTACAGTACATATCTACAGAGAGAACACAATAATAATGACCTCATGAGAAAAAAAAAAAAAACATTCATAAAAAAAGGTAATTCGAAAGCTGTTGTTACATACACACACCTGCAAAAACAAAAGAGTTGAATTCTATATTATTTGATGTCCGAGGTTTGATACCCATAAACAGCCGTACAGTAAGAGTAACAATCTATATTACTTGGCAGGAGAATTTTTTTTTATATATAAATTATTTTATATTTATTTTATTTTATTTAATATTATATAATGTTTAGTGTCATATATGTTTATTTTTATTCATATTTTAAACTAAAATTACTAATACTACTAAAATAAAATTTTAAAAATACTTTTATACAGCAAGGATGCATTAAACTGATTAAAAGAGACAGTAAAGACATTTAAAATGTCTATTTCACACAAAGCTGTTCTTTTGAACTTTCTATTCATCAAAGAAAATATGCATCAGTTTCCAAAAAAATTAAAAAAATAAAAATAAATTAAGCAGCACAACTGTGTTCAACATAGATAATAATAAGATTTTTTTCTTGAGCAGCAAATCAACATATTAGAATGATGTGACTAAGAAATGGCTGTTGAAAATCAGCATTGCCATCACATGAATAAATTACATTTTATAATCCAATAATATATATATATTTTTAAATTGTAATAATATTTCACAGCATTACTAGTATTTTTTTATACTAATATTAGTATTTTTTATCAAATAAAATGCAGCCATGGTGAGTACAAGAGACTTGTTTAAAAAATCGTATTGACCCCAACGTTTTGAACGGTAGTGTAACTTCTATTACAGTATATTGCTATTATTAATAATATATTGCTATTAACACAATAAGTCCATGCACTACAGATTGTTAGACAGTTTAGGGGGTTTTAGGCATTAAACACCTCATACCTCTCTCACCGATTCTCTCTCACCGATTGCCTGAAGCCGATTCTACATGTTGAATCAGCCCAAAAAAAACAGTCAGCATCCGACTGGAGCCAACGACACTCAAAAACGCCCTGACGTTGCCCGACGGCCGACTGTCGGCTTGGTGTGTCCCTGGCTTTACAGCAACATGCTCACATGAGGTGCTTTCGCACTGGGTAGTTATAGGAACTAGCCATCAGGGCTGTCCCCCAAGAATAAAATTTTTGCTGGTTGCATTCGCACCGCCAGTAGAAAGTCTGAAGTGACGTAAGCCGGCCAACAGCAACGTAATTTAAGCGTGGCATTCAACAAAGTCAACAACTGGAGGATGGAGGACGCTGTGATTGTAGCTGTGCCTCTGTTATGCTGGGTACAGACAACAAGATATTCGTGCCGATTTTGGTAATTGATAGTCTGGTGTGTAATGTGTATGTTACAAAATGTGGGGTGGGTGTGTTTCTTTATAATGAAACTGTATGAGCATGCAAACACACCAGCTTTATTGGCACAGAATGGCCGGAATGATTGTTTAATGAGATGACACCACAATGTCATCAGTGGGAATTTCAGGGGTTTCTTTGAGACTGGCTTTTTGATTTGGGGTCAATTCAGTTAATAAAATCATGGTGGAAAAAATTTAGCCCCTAGTGCAAAATAAGTACACTTTAGAATATTTTTAAAAAGAGTAAATAATATATTTAAGTGTGAACTGAATGTAATGTTTCCGGACACTTAATTGCATGTTAATTGATATTAAATGAAAATGTATTATAGCAGGGGTCTTTATCAGGGCTTAGGCGAAAGAGACATGGAGCAGGGACCCGCGATAAAAAAATGTGTCAAACAGAGTAACATATTAGGCATATAGCCTTCGATATTAATAGAAACTAACTATATTGTGATTAAGAATAAGTTATATTATGTTAAGACAGTAGATCAGAACTATGCACATTATTGTTGTTGCACATGCATCTCTGTATATTACTTTTCATTATTAAAATTGAGATGTATGCATCATAATAAATAAAATAACATGTTGCGAAATCACAATTCATTAGTTGTTTTGCAGAGTCATACATTTTTAATTAATCAGATGGACAATTAAATATTTACCTGAACTTTAGTTGCTAGTTTATTAAAAATTCACATTTTAATTTTACTAGTCAGATGGGCAATTTAAAATTTACTTGAACTTTAGCTTAAAGTTTACTAAACCTTAACATTTTTACTTTGCTGTGAGATGGACAATTAAGAATGGAAGCAATGAATGAGTATGTGAAACGAGTGAGGGTTTTCTAGTAATGTGCTGATATAGCAATAGCAATGTACAGTGAGACATTTAAGTCATTACTTTTACAAATAATTAGAATAGAATTTCAAAAATACATTAATAAGAATATTTTTCTAGCAATCTATTAGTCTGCATTTAGCCTACATTACGCATATCTATTTTGACATACCATATTTTTGTCCCATGCAAGTATCACTGTTAATTGCAATTTCGAGAGTGAATCCTATATTTGTGTGTCAATGTCATTTCCAAAACTTTGCAGCGTGTAATTGGCCATCGGTCCTCTTAGCAGCATGAAAAACAATACTTTTATTCAATGGTTAATTCTACTTAGCCTCGAAAGCTAGAAAGAGCGCAAATTCAAAAATTGTGAGTGTTTGCCAAATCTGTTTTGCAAATAATATTATATTATTACAGTATCAACTGAGGGTGTGCTTGCTTTCGTTTCAGAGTGCTTATATTTAAATTTGACTTTGGGATGTTTGTTTTTTTACCCATGCTTTAATTTTTTTAACAAAATATTATTTGTGATCAAACATTAATTGGCAGACCCCCTGCAGTACCACTGCAGAACCCCAGTTGAAGACCCTTGTATTATAGTTAACATTTATATTAAACACAATTAGCAGAACTTTAGAGGGCTTTTGGTCTAAAAGGTAGATTAGGTACCTAATCTACTGGATTAGATAATCCACTTAGGTAGATATTAAGTACACGTTTATGTAATTTCATAATTACTTCTATTTTCTTTAAAATCTGATTAAAGTGTACTGATGAATGTACTGATATGCATTTACGATAAACTAAAATATACTTTTGTCACATTTTTAAATATAATCATAATTGCATATTTGTTATGAAGTTTAGTACATTTAAAACATTTTCACTGTAAATGTAATATTGAATACCTACAGTTAAAATTGTAAACAAGTACTTTACATGTGCTTTAGTATGTTAATCAACACATCAAAATTATTGTACTACTTTAAAGCACAACAAAAGATTATTAAAACATGATTTAAAACATACTTAGTAAAACCCTTTAGTTTCTCACCCTTGTCATTCCAAAATTTTGAGAATTACTTTCTTCCACAGAACATAAAAAGCTATTCTGAAAATGTGTCAGTGTTGTTTTTGTTCATGCATTTATAAGTTAATGGGTTAAACGCTAAAGCTTACCAAAAAAAAAACAAAAAAAAACAAAAAAAAAAACATTTAACAAGTTTATAATGGGCCTACTTAATTTCACATCATTCTCTGGGGCAGCACAAATATAAAACAAAATAAATGTGAAGCATGAATTACACACCTAATGCACAATATTTGTCTAACGAAAACTAAAAGTCTAAATTTGAAACTAACAGTCGAAAACTAAAAGTCTAAGTCGAAAATTAATTTGGTATTTAGGATTGGGCATTTGGTATTTAGGATAGGGCATTTTGTATTTAGGATTGGGCATTTGGTCATTTAGCCATTTAGGATTTAGGATTGGGCATTTAGGGATTTAGGATTGGGAATTTGGTATTTAGGATTTGGCATTTAATCATTTAGCCATTTAGGATTTAGGATTGGGGATTTGGGGATTTAGGATTGGGAATTTGGGGATTTAGGATTGGGCATTTGAGGATTGAGGAGTGTATGCAAATAAGGAGGCGTGGCCCAAATACTGGAGGCTGGGTTTGAAATGGCTGGTGCGCAGAGGCACCTTATGGACAGCAGAGGGAGCTCCCAGTGCTAAGGAGCACACTGTAATGAAACCAAACAGAGCGAGTGAGCAGGGCTGGAGCGAGTAGGCCTACTGTACTTTATAATGTGATAACTTCAACTTAATGACAGCGTTGTAACATTTATGTGGCCTCACACACAAAGTCACCAGTGAAAGGAGTGCTATCGGTCTGACTCTGACGACGAGAATAACTATTATTATTATTATTAATAGTGAGTGCGCGCATATATGCCCTCATATATGCCCTGTCAAGCGCGCCCTTGTTAAACTGACATGCAAATGATAAACTTTCACTCTATGATGGTTAAACTGTGCAATTAATCCAATAATGATAGGAACCACCTGTTTAAGCAGAAGTTGTAATAGGCAGCACACAGGTATAGACAGTAAGAAGCTGCTTGTCTCTTGCCACGGCTTTCACAATAATATCACTGTGCACTGTATACTGTTACAATAGATATGCGCGCGCGCGCACTCACTATCAACAACCGTTGTCATTGTCAACAAGCGTCAACAAGCTTCCCCGTACATTTTGACAAGCGTCCTTGACAGGGCGGCCAGAGCTTCTTTGCAGCTCAAGTCGGCGGCGTTGTGAACGTACAGTTACTGTTTCCTAACCTTGTTTTTTTCTGATGCGTTGCGTTAAAATATATATATTTTTTACTTGGCTTAGTTGAATTCCAATGTAGAATGCGGTCTGTTATTTCTTGATAACAGACCGCTGCGAAGTATAACACACCGTTACCTTGAAAAACAGAGCGTTGCTATGGACGCGGAATGGACTATTTTCTTTAGCGGAAGCCATATAATTATTAAAACATGATTTAAAACATACTTAGTAAAACCCTTTAGTTTCTCACCCTTGTCATTCCAAAATTTTGAGAATTACTTTCTTCCACAGAACATAAAAAGCTATTCTGAAAATGTGTCAGTGTTGTTTTTGTTCATGCATTTATAAGTTAATGGGTTAAACGCTAAAGCTTACCAAAAAAAAAAAAAAAAAAAAACATTTAACAAGTTTATAATGGGCCTACTTAATTTCACATCATTCTCTGGGGCAGCACAAATATAAAACAAAATAAATGTGAAGCATGAATTACACACCTAATGCACAATATTTGTCTAACATTTTGTTATATTAAGGCCAAAATACTTTTTTGTGAGCTTTTGAACTCAAGTAGGAACGTCCTTCCTTCTTGCTGTTATATTTTTCTCAGCTTTGATTTTATATTATGTGTAAATAAAAAGTAAGTAAAAAATCCATTCTTAAATGATGAATTCCTAAATGAAAAGACCTTTACCAGAACCATCCTTCACAAATGGCCCATTTCCTGCAGCCCTACTGCCCTCGCTCTCAATACTAAAAACATGAAATAAGGGCAGCTATATCTCTCCTCATGGTCAGATGAGGCTTTAGTTTTTAGTAGCACTAGGCACAGAAACCTAGTTTTCAGAGAACAGGAAATGTATTTATAAAAACATATAAATATCCAAGAAACATGAATCAGGATAAAAAAAAAATGGAAACGATTGGTAAGGGAAGGTGCTCAGGTTTGCAGACGGTGACCACTGAGTGACCACATCGAACCTCAATGAGAGTGGTGCTTCCGTGCAGTGATTTTAAAAGGGTTCAGGCATAAAGGTGGGCTCTTAAAGACTGATATAGTGCACCATCATTCCTTCAGCCATGAAGAATGAGAAGCTTCTTCAAGAGGTTGTCATTGAAAGGTTCCATTAGACAAAACAAGTGAAGAATAAATAATCTCAGAGTAATAAAACTAAGAGGTTTGGCACTATGGTGCACATGTAGAAAGACAATAACTACTGATGCTTCTGTATTATACAAAGAGTGTAACTGTTAAGGGTTTTAAATTTGACCCAAATGTTCATGGTTGCCCCACACAAAGGTAAATGGGAAGTGCCGTAATCTGGGGGAGGAACCACATCATCTGGCTGATGTTCCCAGATGAAATGAGCTGGTGATGAAAGCCATATGGCAGCTGGTCCTGCAAGTATACACACACTGTATACTTGCAGATGAGTTTCTTTTGTACAGATTAGAGATTAGGAACACTGTATACTTGCAGATGAGTTTCTTTTGTACAGATTAGGAACATTTATAGAGGGATATGTAGGGATAGAGATATGCTGTTATATTTAGGATATTGTATCCATTATTTTTAATGGATCCATCATAAAAAATTTGTTCACCTGATTCTGCTCTTCATGCTGATCCCATTCAACATCTTACATTAAGAATCCGCTCATTACAGTACCGGCCATTTTTTTTTTAAGTACAGGTTTTTTGCTACTCCTCCTTCAAATCGTCTCCAATTGTTACGAAAATTGAGTTAGATGACCTTTGGACTGAGCCACAAAGCCATGACAAAACAGATTTTTTTTTTATTCCTCTTCGTTCAAAAGTTATGTCGTCGCAAACTTAACGAGGTCAACACAAAATTGGTTCAGAGGCTGCATCTCGGTCAAACTTTGATCAATCGAAAAGAAAATTGGCTTCATCTGAGGGTCCATGCCAAATTTGGGAATAGCGCCACCTACAGGTCATGAAAAAATGGCTCATCTGAAAAATGGCTAATTTTGCTAATAACTTTTGAACAATTTATCAGAATCAGAATCTAGGTGTCTATGGATTCTTTGCGTCATGCCGAATCCGTGGATACTGATTCTGCCAGGTTTGGACGAACCACGTGTCCGCCATTTTGAAATTTGCATTAAATTGCAATATCTTTTAAACAATTTGACATATCTTCACAAAATTTGGTAGGGATCATCGACCGCATGTCCTGAAGGTTCCTGAGACGTTTGAAGACAACGCCACATGGTGTTCCAGAGATGTACGTTTTCATTTTTGCAAAAAAACGGTTATAACTTTGGAAAACCTTGTTCAAAATTTGATTTATCATATTTGATATATCATTTGTTATTTTTATAACAATGTGACTGTCCAACATATTAAAAAAAATAAAAATAAAAATAAAATAAAAAAGCTACTTCTACCACAAATTTTGCTAAATTTTGTCCAAAATCAGCTCAGATGATCTTTGGACTGAGCCGCACTGAAATGACTGAACAGATTTTTGATACTCACTACCGTTCCTGAGAAATATCTCTCCAAATTTGCCCCTGTCTGTGTTTGTGTCCTTATGCTAGTTAGCAAGCTAACCAGTTGCCATTCTTTAATGTGGCTCTTCAGCTATCAGGTTAACCATAAGCTAAATTAACATGAAGTTAGCTTAGCATGCTAATCTGGTTAACATGCTAAGTAATGCTTTTGTGTGCTCATTCTCACACTGAAAGCTCTCCTTGGCAGCCTGCTGAATCAGTGTCAACTGAGTGGCGCAATCTGAAATTCCTTGTCCCCCGAAACTTTTAGATTGTGAGTTCCTATCCTGTTTGCCACATGCCCAGACCGCAAGAGGTAGTGGTTCTAAAGTTGCTTCTGTTCCAGACATAGTGTCTTTCTGAGAATGATCTCAACCGTACTTATTAAATGTAACATGCGGTGCATTTATATACAAATTCTTCATTTTGAGTTGATTTTGACTTGAACTATGGAACTTCTGCATCTGGGTAGACAAGACAAGGCATGCAGGCAGGTAGGGAAGGCAGAGAAGGTGAGAAAGTTGCGTTGCTGGCTTGGCCCCGTATAACTACTTGCAGTTCTTGTTACATTAATGTTAATTCTTTTGACTATATTATACATTATACATATAGTACTCTACTGCTCAAAAGTTTGGGGTAAGACTTTTTTAATGTTTTTTTAAAAAAGAAGTCTATTATACTCAGCAAGGCTGCATTTATTTGATCAAAAATACAGTACAAACAGTTATATTGTGAACTATATATTTTTTTAAATAAAGTTTTTTTTATTTAAATATTTTAAAAAGTAATTTATTCAAGGATTCAAGGATTTTTTATTGTCATTCCATTCACGGTTACATGAAGGAACGAAACTAAGTTACTAAGGTCCCGGTCAAAACACAAGATGAAACATTAACCAATGTTTAACCAATGTAAAAACATTAGAATCTAAGGTGTATGTTTAAGCAGCGTCATCAATAAATAGCATAATAAGCGATAAAAAAACTAGAATAAACAATGCAAAAATAAGACAATAATTAGTGCAATAATTAGTAATAAACAAGAACATAAATAATCAAATAGTATTGCACCTAAAAAATCTATAAAGTAGACATTATTGTTCATAAAAAGTCTAAATAGTACTGTTATTTAAAAAACATTGAAACTGTATTACACATGCAAGTATCTATGTTGTTGCACGCAAAGTAGAAGAACAAGAATTGAGCGCAACCTTCTTCCTGAGGGAAGCGGGGCAAACAGTCCATAGGCAGGGTGGGAAGAGTCCTTGATAATACTGGCCGCCCTGTCCCTGCATCAGCTACTGTAAATATCCTCAATTGTGATGTGACTCTCCACCTACACATATAGAAGGATGTAAGGACTGTAATGCCCAGACCAGCCCGCTTGAGCCTCCTCAAGAAGTGCAACCATTGATTGGCCGCCTTTATTATACTAATGGCATTAGTATGCCAAGTTAGGTCATAGTCCACTGCTATATCATCTACAAATTTCACAATGTGGTTGCTTGAAACGTAGCTGAGCAGTCATAGGTCAGCAGAGAGTAAAGCAGGGGACTCAATACACACCCCTGGGGAGAGCCAGTGTTGAGGATAATGGAAGAGGAAGTGATACTGTGGATTCTAAGAGTCTGTCTCCCATTTGTAAAGAAGACCAATACCCAGTTGAATAATGCTGGACTCATTCCGAGTGCCTCCAACTTGTGCACCAGTTTTTGTGGTATGATTGTGTTAAAAGCAGAGCTAAAATCAAGAAAAAGCAGTCTCACATAAGAGTCCCAATTTTCCAGGTGGGTGAGGGCCATATGTACAACATACGAGACGGCATCCGCAGTACATCTGTTCCCCCTATATGCATACTGGTGGGGGTCAATGCTGAAGTCGATTCCTTTTTTTATTTGTTCCATGACCAACCACTCAAAGCACTTCATGACTATCGGAGTTAGTGCTACTAGGCCAGGGGTCTCCAACACGTCGCTCGCGAGCTACCAGTAGCTCGTGGCCTGATTGGAGGTAGCTCGCCAAGGGCTGTTCACATATCGCGTCTTTTGCGCGCTCAAGTTCGTTATTTCAAATAGTTGAAACGACGCGCTCATTTTTCCAGGCGCAGCGAGTTAACATGAAGGATGGGAGTGCACCCA
>NW_028118168.1:7500-34756 GCF_965113295.1 Leuciscus leuciscus
CCCTAACCTAACCCTAACTCTAACCCTAACCTAACCCTAACCCTAACCCTAACCCTAACCCTAACCCTAACCCTACACTCTAACCCTAACCCTAACCCTAACCCTAACCCTAACCCTAACCCTAACCCTAACCCTAACCCTAACTCTAACCCTAACCCTAACCCTAACCCTAACCCTAACCCTAACTCTAACCCTAACCCTAACCCTAACCCTAACCCTAACCCTAACCCTAACCCTAACCCTAACCCTAACCCTAACCCTAACCTAACCCTAACCCTAACTCTAACTCTAACCCTAACCCTAACCTAACCCTAACCTAACCCTAACCCTAACCCCTAACTCTAACCCTAACCCTAACCCTAACCCTAACCCTAACCCTAACCCTAACCCTAACCCTAACCTAACCCTAACCTAACCTAACACTCTAACCCTAACCCTAACCCTAACTAACCCTAACACTCTAACCCTAACTCTAACCCTAACCCTAACCCTAACCCTAACCCTAACCCTAACCCTAACCCTAACCCTAACCCTAACTCTAACCCTAACCCTAACCCTAACACTCTAACCCTAACCCTAACCCTAACCCTAACCCTAACTCTAACCCTAACCCTAACCCCTAACCCTAACCCTAACTCTAACCCTAACCCTAACTCTAACCCTAACCCTAACCCTAACCCTAACCCTAACCCTAACCCTAACCCTAACCTAACCCTAACCCTAACCCTAACCCTAACCCTAACCCTAACCCTAACCCTAACCCTAACCCTAACCCTAACCCTAACCCTAACCCTAACCCTAACCCTAACCCTAACCCTAACCCTAACCCTAACCCTAACCTCTAACCCTAACCCTAACTCTAACCCTAACCCTAACCCTAACCCTAACCTAACCCTAACCCTAACCCTAACTCTAACTCTAACCCTAACCCTAACCCTAACCCTAACCCTAACTCTAACCCTAACCCTAACTCTAACCCTAACCCTAACCCTAACCCTAACCTAACCCTAACCCTAACCCTAACCCTAACTCTAACCCTAAACTCAAGTTCAGTTTGCGTCAGGGCGTCTGCATGGATGCAGGGTCAAAGGCCAAAGGCCTGGCACGCTACCTCACCTAACCAGCTAAACCTACCCACCACCTGCACAAAAAAACAGAAAACAAAACCAAAAAACACTGACCACTGGCGGGACCTACACAGACCCTACCCAAAATATACCAGGATAGACCACCCCTATATAAAATAACCCTAGATACAACAGCAATTTATAAAATAGACCCCTGTTAAAAAAAAACAAATCTAAAAAATAAAGTGCAGTACCGTGTCTACACACCTGGTGGCGCTAGAGGCGCACCAAACCACCACCAGTCGACTAGCCATACATCAATTACTATATAAACCAAGTTTCGTACAGATAAAACACACCGTTGCAGATATATGGACAGTTAAGATTCGGCCAATCAGATGCCCTTTATGCAAATGAGGGTGGTTACTAATGAGGGTGAAAGTCGTTTTTACCTCCCTACCTATATGCCATTTTAACCCTAACCTAACCATAGCCCCAAACTAACCCTAAACCCAAACTAACCATTAGTCCAAAGACTACTTTCAATATTTAACACAAAACAATAAAAAAATATGAACAAACAGTCGATCAAACTCATCTATCCATCTATCCATCTATCCATCTATCCATCTATCTATCCATCCATCCATCCATCACTCCATCACTCCATCACTCCATCCATCCATGTATAACACAGGCCTAAAAACATTCACTTTTTCAAACAAAAACTTTTTTTTTTTTAACAAAAAGTTGTTTAAACTCATGTATCTATATATTCATCTATTCATCTATCTATCTATTTATCTATCTATCCATCCATCCATCCATCCATCCATCACTCCATCCATCCATGTATAACACAGGCCTAAAAACATTCACTTTTTCAAACAAAAACATATTTTTTTTAACAAAAAGTGGTTTAAACTCATGTATCTATATATTCATCTATTCATCTATCTATCCATCCATCCATCCATCCATCCATCCATCACTCCATCACTCCATCCATCAATGTAACACAGGCCTAAAAAACATTCACTTTTTCAAACAAAAACATTTTTTTTAACAAAAACATTTTTTTTAACAAAAAGTTGTTTCAACTCATGTACCTATCTATCCATCCATCCATCCATCCATCCATCCATCCATCCATCCATCCATCCATCACTCCATCCATCAATCTATCTATAGAAATAGACACTTACCTGTCAGCATTGGTGCTGTTTCAGCACTCGTGCTGATATGCACGGCAAATGCAACCATTTTGCATTGACAGGTGAACAGCTGGGGGAAAACTCAAGTTCAGTTTGCGTCAGGGCGTCTGCATGGATGCAGGGTCAAAGGCCAAAGGCCTGGCACGCTACCTCACCTAACCAGCTAAACCTACCCACCACCTGCACAAAAAAACAGAAAACAAAACCAAAAAACACTGACCACTGGCGGGACCTACACAGACCCTACCCAAAATATACCAGGATAGACCACCCCTATATAAAATAACCCTAGATACAACAGCAATTTATAAAATAGACCCCTGTTAAAAAAAAACAAATCTAAAAAATAAAGTGCAGTACCGTGTCTACACACCTGGTGGCGCTAGAGGCGCACCAAACCACCACCAGTCGACTAGCCATACATCAATTACTATATAAACCAAGTTTCGTACAGATAAAACACACCGTTGCAGATATATGGACAGTTAAGATTCGGCCAATCAGATGCCCTTTATGCAAATGAGGGTGGTTACTAATGAGGGTGAAAGTCGTTTTTACCTCCCTACCTATATGCCATTTTAACCCTAACCTAACCTAACCATAGCCCCAAACTAACCCTAAACCCAAACTAACCATTAGTCCAAAGACTACTTTCAATATTTAACACAAAACAATAAAAAAATATGAACAAACAGTCGATCAAACTCATCTATCCATCTATCCATCTATCCATCTATCCATCTATCTATCCATCCATCCATCCATCACTCCATCACTCCATCACTCCATCCATCCATGTATAACACAGGCCTAAAAACATTCACTTTTTCAAACAAAAACTTTTTTTTTTTTAACAAAAAGTTGTTTAAACTCATGTATCTATATATTCATCTATTCATCTATCTATCTATTTATCTATCTATCCATCCATCCATCCATCCATCCATCACTCCATCCATCCATGTATAACACAGGCCTAAAAACATTCACTTTTTCAAACAAAAACATATTTTTTTTAACAAAAAGTGGTTTAAACTCATGTATCTATATATTCATCTATTCATCTATCTATCCATCCATCCATCCATCCATCCATCACTCCATCACTCCATCCATCAATGTAACACAGGCCTAAAAAACATTCACTTTTTCAAACAAAAACATTTTTTTTAACAAAAACATTTTTTTTAACAAAAAGTTGTTTCAACTCATGTACCTATCTATCCATCCATCCATCCATCCATCCATCCATCCATCCATCCATCCATCCATCCATCCATCCATCCATCACTCCATCCATCAATCTATCTATAGAAATAGACACTTACCTGTCAGCATTGGTGCTGTTTCAGCACTCGTGCTGATATGCACGGCAAATGCAACCATTTTGCATTGACAGGTGAACAGCTGGGGGAAAACTCAAGTTCAGTTTGCGTCAGGGCGTCTGCATGGATGCAGGGTCAAAGGCCAAAGGCCTGGCACGCTACCTCACCTAACCAGCTAAACCTACCCACCACCTGCACAAAAAAACAGAAAACAAAACCAAAAAACACTGACCACTGGCGGGACCTACACAGACCCTACCCAAAATATACCAGGATAGACCACCCCTATATAAAATAACCCTAGATACAACAGCAATTTATAAAATAGACCCCTGTTAAAAAAAAACAAATCTAAAAAATAAAGTGCAGTACCGTGTCTACACACCTGGTGGCGCTAGAGGCGCACCAAACCACCACCAGTCGACTAGCCATACATCAATTACTATATAAACCAAGTTTCGTACAGATAAAACACACCGTTGCAGATATATGGACAGTTAAGATTCGGCCAATCAGATGCCCTTTATGCAAATGAGGGTGGTTACTAATGAGGGTGAAAGTCGTTTTTACCTCCCTACCTATATGCCATTTTAACCCTAACCTAACCATAGCCTCAAACTAACCCTAAACCCAAACTAACCATTAGTCCAAAGACTACTTTCAATATTTAACACAAAACAATAAAAAAATATGAACAAACAGTCGATCAAACTCATCTATCCATCTATCCATCTATCCATCTATCCATCTATCTATCCATCCATCCATCCATCACTCCATCACTCCATCACTCCATCCATCCATGTATAACACAGGCCTAAAAACATTCACTTTTTCAAACAAAAACTTTTTTTTTTTTAACAAAAAGTTGTTTAAACTCATGTATCTATATATTCATCTATTCATCTATCTATCTATTTATCTATCTATCCATCCATCCATCCATCCATCCATCCATCACTCCATCACTCCATCCATCCATGTATAACACAGGCCTAAAAACATTCACTTTTTCAAACAAAAACATATTTTTTTTAACAAAAAGTGGTTTAAACTCATGTATCTATATATTCATCTATTCATCTATCTATCCATCCATCCATCCATCCATCCATCACTCCATCACTCCATCCATCAATGTAACACAGGCCTAAAAAACATTCACTTTTTCAAACAAAAACATTTTTTTTAACAAAAACATTTTTTTTAACAAAAAGTTGTTTCAACTCATGTACCTATCTATCCATCCATCCATCCATCCATCCATCCATCCATCCATCCATCCATCCATCCATCCATCCATCCATCCATCCATCCATCACTCCATCCATCAATCTATCTATAGAAATAGACACTTACCTGTCAGCATTGGTGCTGTTTCAGCACTCGTGCTGATATGCACGGCAAATGCAACCATTTTGCATTGACAGGTGAACAGCTGGGGGAAAACTCAAGTTCAGTTTGCGTCAGGGCGTCTGCATGGATGCAGGGTCAAAGGCCAAAGGCCTGGCACGCTACCTCACCTAACCAGCTAAACCTACCCACCACCTGCACAAAAAAACAGAAAACAAAACCAAAAAACACTGACCACTGGCGGGACCTACACAGACCCTACCCAAAATATACCAGGATAGACCACCCCTATATAAAATAACCCTAGATACAACAGCAATTTATAAAATAGACCCCTGTTAAAAAAAAACAAATCTAAAAAATAAAGTGCAGTACCGTGTCTACACACCTGGTGGCGCTAGAGGCGCACCAAACCACCACCAGTCGACTAGCCATACATCAATTACTATATAAACCAAGTTTCGTACAGATAAAACACACCGTTGCAGATATATGGACAGTTAAGATTCGGCCAATCAGATGCCCTTTATGCAAATGAGGGTGGTTACTAATGAGGGTGAAAGTCGTTTTTACCTCCCTACCTATATGCCATTTTAACCCTAACCTAACCATAGCCTCAAACTAACCCTAAACCCAAACTAACCATTAGTCCAAAGACTACTTTCAATATTTAACACAAAACAATAAAAAAATATGAACAAACAGTCGATCAAACTCATCTATCCATCTATCCATCTATCCATCTATCCATCTATCTATCCATCCATCCATCCATCCATCCATCACTCCATCACTCCATCACTCCATCCATCCATGTATAACACAGGCCTAAAAACATTCACTTTTTCAAACAAAAACTTTTTTTTTTTTAACAAAAAGTTGTTTAAACTCATGTATCTATATATTCATCTATTCATCTATCTATCTATTTATCTATCTATCCATCCATCCATCCATCCATCCATCACTCCATCCATCCATGTATAACACAGGCCTAAAAACATTCACTTTTTCAAACAAAAACATATTTTTTTTAACAAAAAGTGGTTTAAACTCATGTATCTATATATTCATCTATTCATCTATCTATCCATCCATCCATCCATCCATCCATCACTCCATCACTCCATCCATCAATGTAACACAGGCCTAAAAAACATTCACTTTTTCAAACAAAAACATTTTTTTTAACAAAAACATTTTTTTTAACAAAAAGTTGTTTCAACTCATGTACCTATCTATCCATCCATCCATCCATCCATCCATCCATCCATCCATCCATCCATCCATCCATCCATCCATCCATCCATCCATCCATCACTCCATCCATCAATCTATCTATAGAAATAGACACTTACCTGTCAGCATTGGTGCTGTTTCAGCACTCGTGCTGATATGCACGGCAAATGCAACCATTTTGCATTGACAGGTGAACAGCTGGGGGAAAACTCAAGTTCAGTTTGCGTCAGGGCGTCTGCATGGATGCAGGGTCAAAGGCCAAAGGCCTGGCACGCTACCTCACCTAACCAGCTAAACCTACCCACCACCTGCACAAAAAAACAGAAAACAAAACCAAAAAACACTGACCACTGGCGGGACCTACACAGACCCTACCCAAAATATACCAGGATAGACCACCCCTATATAAAATAACCCTAGATACAACAGCAATTTATAAAATAGACCCCTGTTAAAAAAAAACAAATCTAAAAAATAAAGTGCAGTACCGTGTCTACACACCTGGTGGCGCTAGAGGCGCACCAAACCACCACCAGTCGACTAGCCATACATCAATTACTATATAAACCAAGTTTCGTACAGATAAAACACACCGTTGCAGATATATGGACAGTTAAGATTCGGCCAATCAGATGCCCTTTATGCAAATGAGGGTGGTTACTAATGAGGGTGAAAGTCGTTTTTACCTCCCTACCTATATGCCATTTTAACCCTAACCTAACCATAGCCTCAAACTAACCCTAAACCCAAACTAACCATTAGTCCAAAGACTACTTTCAATATTTAACACAAAACAATAAAAAAATATGAACAAACAGTCGATCAAACTCATCTATCCATCTATCCATCTATCCATCTATCCATCTATCTATCCATCCATCCATCCATCACTCCATCACTCCATCACTCCATCCATCCATGTATAACACAGGCCTAAAAACATTCACTTTTTCAAACAAAAACTTTTTTTTTTTTAACAAAAAGTTGTTTAAACTCATGTATCTATATATTCATCTATTCATCTATCTATCTATTTATCTATCTATCCATCCATCCATCCATCCATCCATCACTCCATCCATCCATGTATAACACAGGCCTAAAAACATTCACTTTTTCAAACAAAAACATATTTTTTTTAACAAAAAGTGGTTTAAACTCATGTATCTATATATTCATCTATTCATCTATCTATCCATCCATCCATCCATCCATCCATCACTCCATCACTCCATCCATCAATGTAACACAGGCCTAAAAAACATTCACTTTTTCAAACAAAAACATTTTTTTTAACAAAAACATTTTTTTTAACAAAAAGTTGTTTCAACTCATGTACCTATCTATCCATCCATCCATCCATCCATCCATCCATCCATCCATCCATCCATCCATCCATCCATCCATCCATCACTCCATCCATCAATCTATCTATAGAAATAGACACTTACCTGTCAGCATTGGTGCTGTTTCAGCACTCGTGCTGATATGCACGGCAAATGCAACCATTTTGCATTGACAGGTGAACAGCTGGGGGAAAACTCAAGTTCAGTTTGCGTCAGGGCGTCTGCATGGATGCAGGGTCAAAGGCCAAAGGCCTGGCACGCTACCTCACCTAACCAGCTAAACCTACCCACCACCTGCACAAAAAAACAGAAAACAAAACCAAAAAACACTGACCACTGGCGGGACCTACACAGACCCTACCCAAAATATACCAGGATAGACCACCCCTATATAAAATAACCCTAGATACAACAGCAATTTATAAAATAGACCCCTGTTAAAAAAAAACAAATCTAAAAAATAAAGTGCAGTACCGTGTCTACACACCTGGTGGCGCTAGAGGCGCACCAAACCACCACCAGTCGACTAGCCATACATCAATTACTATATAAACCAAGTTTCGTACAGATAAAACACACCGTTGCAGATATATGGACAGTTAAGATTCGGCCAATCAGATGCCCTTTATGCAAATGAGGGTGGTTACTAATGAGGGTGAAAGTCGTTTTTACCTCCCTACCCTATATGCCATTTTAACCCTAACCTAACCTAACCATAGCCCCAAACTAACCCTAAACCCAAACTAACCATTAGTCCAAAGACTACTTTCAATATTTAACACAAAACAATAAAAAAATATGAACAAACAGTCGATCAAACTCATCTATCCATCTATCCATCTATCCATCTATCCATCTATCTATCCATCCATCCATCCATCACTCCATCACTCCATCACTCCATCCATCCATGTATAACACAGGCCTAAAAACATTCACTTTTTCAAACAAAAACTTTTTTTTTTTTAACAAAAAGTTGTTTAAACTCATGTATCTATATATTCATCTATTCATCTATCTATCTATTTATCTATCTATCCATCCATCCATCCATCCATCCATCACTCCATCCATCCATGTATAACACAGGCCTAAAAACATTCACTTTTTCAAACAAAAACATATTTTTTTTAACAAAAAGTGGTTTAAACTCATGTATCTATATATTCATCTATTCATCTATCTATCCATCCATCCATCCATCCATCCATCACTCCATCACTCCATCCATCAATGTAACACAGGCCTAAAAAACATTCACTTTTTCAAACAAAAACATTTTTTTTAACAAAAACATTTTTTTTAACAAAAAGTTGTTTCAACTCATGTACCTATCTATCCATCCATCCATCCATCCATCCATCCATCCATCCATCCATCCATCCATCCATCCATCCATCCATCCATCCATCCATCCATCACTCCATCCATCAATCTATCTATAGAAATAGACACTTACCTGTCAGCATTGGTGCTGTTTCAGCACTCGTGCTGATATGCACGGCAAATGCAACCATTTTGCATTGACAGGTGAACAGCTGGGGGAAAACTCAAGTTCAGTTTGCGTCAGGGCGTCTGCATGGATGCAGGGTCAAAGGCCAAAGGCCTGGCACGCTACCTCACCTAACCAGCTAAACCTACCCACCACCTGCACAAAAAAACAGAAAACAAAACCAAAAAACACTGACCACTGGCGGGACCTACACAGACCCTACCCAAAATATACCAGGATAGACCACCCCTATATAAAATAACCCTAGATACAACAGCAATTTATAAAATAGACCCCTGTTAAAAAAAAACAAATCTAAAAAATAAAGTGCAGTACCGTGTCTACACACCTGGTGGCGCTAGAGGCGCACCAAACCACCACCAGTCGACTAGCCATACATCAATTACTATATAAACCAAGTTTCGTACAGATAAAACACACCGTTGCAGATATATGGACAGTTAAGATTCGGCCAATCAGATGCCCTTTATGCAAATGAGGGTGGTTACTAATGAGGGTGAAAGTCGTTTTTACCTCCCTACCTATATGCCATTTTAACCCTAACCTAACCATAGCCTCAAACTAACCCTAAACCCAAACTAACCATTAGTCCAAAGACTACTTTCAATATTTAACACAAAACAATAAAAAAATATGAACAAACAGTCGATCAAACTCATCTATCCATCTATCCATCTATCCATCTATCCATCTATCTATCCATCCATCCATCCATCACTCCATCACTCCATCACTCCATCCATCCATGTATAACACAGGCCTAAAAACATTCACTTTTTCAAACAAAAACTTTTTTTTTTTTAACAAAAAGTTGTTTAAACTCATGTATCTATATATTCATCTATTCATCTATCTATCTATTTATCTATCTATCCATCCATCCATCCATCCATCCATCCATCACTCCATCACTCCATCCATCCATGTATAACACAGGCCTAAAAACATTCACTTTTTCAAACAAAAACATATTTTTTTTAACAAAAAGTGGTTTAAACTCATGTATCTATATATTCATCTATTCATCTATCTATCCATCCATCCATCCATCCATCCATCACTCCATCACTCCATCCATCAATGTAACACAGGCCTAAAAAACATTCACTTTTTCAAACAAAAACATTTTTTTTAACAAAAACATTTTTTTTAACAAAAAGTTGTTTCAACTCATGTACCTATCTATCCATCCATCCATCCATCCATCCATCCATCCATCCATCCATCCATCCATCCATCCATCCATCCATCCATCCATCCATCCATCACTCCATCCATCAATCTATCTATAGAAATAGACACTTACCTGTCAGCATTGGTGCTGTTTCAGCACTCGTGCTGATATGCACGGCAAATGCAACCATTTTGCATTGACAGGTGAACAGCTGGGGGAAAACTCAAGTTCAGTTTGCGTCAGGGCGTCTGCATGGATGCAGGGTCAAAGGCCAAAGGCCTGGCACGCTACCTCACCTAACCAGCTAAACCTACCCACCACCTGCACAAAAAAACAGAAAACAAAACCAAAAAACACTGACCACTGGCGGGACCTACACAGACCCTACCCAAAATATACCAGGATAGACCACCCCTATATAAAATAACCCTAGATACAACAGCAATTTATAAAATAGACCCCTGTTAAAAAAAAACAAATCTAAAAAATAAAGTGCAGTACCGTGTCTACACACCTGGTGGCGCTAGAGGCGCACCAAACCACCACCAGTCGACTAGCCATACATCAATTACTATATAAACCAAGTTTCGTACAGATAAAACACACCGTTGCAGATATATGGACAGTTAAGATTCGGCCAATCAGATGCCCTTTATGCAAATGAGGGTGGTTACTAATGAGGGTGAAAGTCGTTTTTACCTCCCTACCTAACCTAACCTAACCCTAACCCTAACTCTAACCCTAACCCTAACCCTAACCTAACTCTAACCCTAACCCTAACCCTAACTCTAACTCTAACCCTATCTATAGAAATAGACACTTACCTGTCAGCATTGGTGCTGTTTCAGCACTCGTGCTGATATGCACGGCAAATGCAACCATTTTGCATTGACAGGTGAACAGCTGGGGGAAAACTCAAGTTCAGTTTGCGTCAGGGCGTCTGCATGGATGCAGGGTCAAAGGCCAAAGGCCTGGCACGCTACCTCACCTAACCAGCTAAACCTACCCACCACCTGCACAAAAAAACAGAAAACAAAACCAAAAAACACTGACCACTGGCGGGACCTACACAGACCCTACCCAAAATATACCAGGATAGACCACCCCTATATAAAATAACCCTAGATACAACAGCAATTTATAAAATAGACCCCTGTTAAAAAAAAACAAATCTAAAAAATAAAGTGCAGTACCGTGTCTACACACCTGGTGGCGCTAGAGGCGCACCAAACCACCACCAGTCGACTAGCCATACATCAATTACTATATAAACCAAGTTTCGTACAGATAAAACACACCGTTGCAGATATATGGACAGTTAAGATTCGGCCAATCAGATGCCCTTTATGCAAATGAGGGTGGTTACTAATGAGGGTGAAAGTCGTTTTTACCTCCCTACCTATATGCCATTTTAACCCTAACCTAACCATAGCCTCAAACTAACCCTAAACCCAAACTAACCATTAGTCCAAAGACTACTTTCAATATTTAACACAAAACAATAAAAAAATATGAACAAACAGTCGATCAAACTCATCTATCCATCTATCCATCTATCCATCTATCCATCTATCTATCCATCCATCCATCCATCACTCCATCACTCCATCACTCCATCCATCCATGTATAACACAGGCCTAAAAACATTCACTTTTTCAAACAAAAACTTTTTTTTTTTTAACAAAAAGTTGTTTAAACTCATGTATCTATATATTCATCTATTCATCTATCTATCTATTTATCTATCTATCCATCCATCCATCCATCCATCCATCACTCCATCCATCCATGTATAACACAGGCCTAAAAACATTCACTTTTTCAAACAAAAACATATTTTTTTTAACAAAAAGTGGTTTAAACTCATGTATCTATATATTCATCTATTCATCTATCTATCCATCCATCCATCCATCCATCCATCACTCCATCACTCCATCCATCAATGTAACACAGGCCTAAAAAACATTCACTTTTTCAAACAAAAACATTTTTTTTAACAAAAACATTTTTTTTAACAAAAAGTTGTTTCAACTCATGTACCTATCTATCCATCCATCCATCCATCCATCCATCCATCCATCCATCCATCCATCCATCCATCCATCCATCCATCACTCCATCCATCAATCTATCTATAGAAATAGACACTTACCTGTCAGCATTGGTGCTGTTTCAGCACTCGTGCTGATATGCACGGCAAATGCAACCATTTTGCATTGACAGGTGAACAGCTGGGGGAAAACTCAAGTTCAGTTTGCGTCAGGGCGTCTGCATGGATGCAGGGTCAAAGGCCAAAGGCCTGGCACGCTACCTCACCTAACCAGCTAAACCTACCCACCACCTGCACAAAAAAACAGAAAACAAAACCAAAAAACACTGACCACTGGCGGGACCTACACAGACCCTACCCAAAATATACCAGGATAGACCACCCCTATATAAAATAACCCTAGATACAACAGCAATTTATAAAATAGACCCCTGTTAAAAAAAAACAAATCTAAAAAATAAAGTGCAGTACCGTGTCTACACACCTGGTGGCGCTAGAGGCGCACCAAACCACCACCAGTCGACTAGCCATACATCAATTACTATATAAACCAAGTTTCGTACAGATAAAACACACCGTTGCAGATATATGGACAGTTAAGATTCGGCCAATCAGATGCCCTTTATGCAAATGAGGGTGGTTACTAATGAGGGTGAAAGTCGTTTTTACCTCCCTACCTATATGCCATTTTAACCCTAACCTAACCATAGCCCCAAACTAACCCTAAACCCAAACTAACCATTAGTCCAAAGACTACTTTCAATATTTAACACAAAACAATAAAAAAATATGAACAAACAGTCGATCAAACTCATCTATCCATCTATCCATCTATCCATCTATCCATCTATCTATCCATCCATCCATCCATCACTCCATCACTCCATCACTCCATCCATCCATGTATAACACAGGCCTAAAAACATTCACTTTTTCAAACAAAAACTTTTTTTTTTTTAACAAAAAGTTGTTTAAACTCATGTATCTATATATTCATCTATTCATCTATCTATCTATTTATCTATCTATCCATCCATCCATCCATCCATCCATCACTCCATCCATCCATGTATAACACAGGCCTAAAAACATTCACTTTTTCAAACAAAAACATATTTTTTTTAACAAAAAGTGGTTTAAACTCATGTATCTATATATTCATCTATTCATCTATCTATCCATCCATCCATCCATCCATCCATCACTCCATCACTCCATCCATCAATGTAACACAGGCCTAAAAAACATTCACTTTTTCAAACAAAAACATTTTTTTTAACAAAAACATTTTTTTTAACAAAAAGTTGTTTCAACTCATGTACCTATCTATCCATCCATCCATCCATCCATCCATCCATCCATCCATCCATCCATCCATCCATCCATCCATCCATCCATCACTCCATCCATCAATCTATCTATAGAAATAGACACTTACCTGTCAGCATTGGTGCTGTTTCAGCACTCGTGCTGATATGCACGGCAAATGCAACCATTTTGCATTGACAGGTGAACAGCTGGGGGAAAACTCAAGTTCAGTTTGCGTCAGGGCGTCTGCATGGATGCAGGGTCAAAGGCCAAAGGCCTGGCACGCTACCTCACCTAACCAGCTAAACCTACCCACCACCTGCACAAAAAAACAGAAAACAAAACCAAAAAACACTGACCACTGGCGGGACCTACACAGACCCTACCCAAAATATACCAGGATAGACCACCCCTATATAAAATAACCCTAGATACAACAGCAATTTATAAAATAGACCCCTGTTAAAAAAAAACAAATCTAAAAAATAAAGTGCAGTACCGTGTCTACACACCTGGTGGCGCTAGAGGCGCACCAAACCACCACCAGTCGACTAGCCATACATCAATTACTATATAAACCAAGTTTCGTACAGATAAAACACACCGTTGCAGATATATGGACAGTTAAGATTCGGCCAATCAGATGCCCTTTATGCAAATGAGGGTGGTTACTAATGAGGGTGAAAGTCGTTTTTACCTCCCTACCTATATGCCATTTTAACCCTAACCTAACCATAGCCTCAAACTAACCCTAAACCCAAACTAACCATTAGTCCAAAGACTACTTTCAATATTTAACACAAAACAATAAAAAAATATGAACAAACAGTCGATCAAACTCATCTATCCATCTATCCATCTATCCATCTATCCATCTATCTATCCATCCATCCATCCATCACTCCATCACTCCATCACTCCATCCATCCATGTATAACACAGGCCTAAAAACATTCACTTTTTCAAACAAAAACTTTTTTTTTTTTAACAAAAAGTTGTTTAAACTCATGTATCTATATATTCATCTATTCATCTATCTATCTATTTATCTATCTATCCATCCATCCATCCATCCATCCATCACTCCATCCATCCATGTATAACACAGGCCTAAAAACATTCACTTTTTCAAACAAAAACATATTTTTTTTAACAAAAAGTGGTTTAAACTCATGTATCTATATATTCATCTATTCATCTATCTATCCATCCATCCATCCATCCATCCATCACTCCATCACTCCATCCATCAATGTAACACAGGCCTAAAAAACATTCACTTTTTCAAACAAAAACATTTTTTTTAACAAAAACATTTTTTTTAACAAAAAGTTGTTTCAACTCATGTACCTATCTATCCATCCATCCATCCATCCATCCATCCATCCATCCATCCATCCATCCATCCATCCATCCATCACTCCATCCATCAATCTATCTATAGAAATAGACACTTACCTGTCAGCATTGGTGCTGTTTCAGCACTCGTGCTGATATGCACGGCAAATGCAACCATTTTGCATTGACAGGTGAACAGCTGGGGGAAAACTCAAGTTCAGTTTGCGTCAGGGCGTCTGCATGGATGCAGGGTCAAAGGCCAAAGGCCTGGCACGCTACCTCACCTAACCAGCTAAACCTACCCACCACCTGCACAAAAAAACAGAAAACAAAACCAAAAAACACTGACCACTGGCGGGACCTACACAGACCCTACCCAAAATATACCAGGATAGACCACCCCTATATAAAATAACCCTAGATACAACAGCAATTTATAAAATAGACCCCTGTTAAAAAAAAACAAATCTAAAAAATAAAGTGCAGTACCGTGTCTACACACCTGGTGGCGCTAGAGGCGCACCAAACCACCACCAGTCGACTAGCCATACATCAATTACTATATAAACCAAGTTTCGTACAGATAAAACACACCGTTGCAGATATATGGACAGTTAAGATTCGGCCAATCAGATGCCCTTTATGCAAATGAGGGTGGTTACTAATGAGGGTGAAAGTCGTTTTTACCTCCCTACCTATATGCCATTTTAACCCTAACCTAACCATAGCCCCAAACTAACCCTAAACCCAAACTAACCATTAGTCCAAAGACTACTTTCAATATTTAACACAAAACAATAAAAAAATATGAACAAACAGTCGATCAAACTCATCTATCCATCTATCCATCTATCCATCTATCCATCTATCTATCCATCCATCCATCCATCACTCCATCACTCCATCACTCCATCCATCCATGTATAACACAGGCCTAAAAACATTCACTTTTTCAAACAAAAACTTTTTTTTTTTTAACAAAAAGTTGTTTAAACTCATGTATCTATATATTCATCTATTCATCTATCTATCTATTTATCTATCTATCCATCCATCCATCCATCCATCCATCACTCCATCCATCCATGTATAACACAGGCCTAAAAACATTCACTTTTTCAAACAAAAACATATTTTTTTTAACAAAAAGTGGTTTAAACTCATGTATCTATATATTCATCTATTCATCTATCTATCCATCCATCCATCCATCCATCCATCCATCACTCCATCACTCCATCCATCAATGTAACACAGGCCTAAAAAACATTCACTTTTTCAAACAAAAACATTTTTTTTAACAAAAACATTTTTTTTAACAAAAAGTTGTTTCAACTCATGTACCTATCTATCCATCCATCCATCCATCCATCCATCCATCCATCCATCCATCCATCCATCACTCCATCCATCAATCTATCTATAGAAATAGACACTTACCTGTCAGCATTGGTGCTGTTTCAGCACTCGTGCTGATATGCACGGCAAATGCAACCATTTTGCATTGACAGGTGAACAGCTGGGGGAAAACTCAAGTTCAGTTTGCGTCAGGGCGTCTGCATGGATGCAGGGTCAAAGGCCAAAGGCCTGGCACGCTACCTCACCTAACCAGCTAAACCTACCCACCACCTGCACAAAAAAACAGAAAACAAAACCAAAAAACACTGACCACTGGCGGGACCTACACAGACCCTACCCAAAATATACCAGGATAGACCACCCCTATATAAAATAACCCTAGATACAACAGCAATTTATAAAATAGACCCCTGTTAAAAAAAAACAAATCTAAAAAATAAAGTGCAGTACCGTGTCTACACACCTGGTGGCGCTAGAGGCGCACCAAACCACCACCAGTCGACTAGCCATACATCAATTACTATATAAACCAAGTTTCGTACAGATAAAACACACCGTTGCAGATATATGGACAGTTAAGATTCGGCCAATCAGATGCCCTTTATGCAAATGAGGGTGGTTACTAATGAGGGTGAAAGTCGTTTTTACCTCCCTACCTATATGCCATTTTAACCCTAACCTAACCTAACCATAGCCCCAAACTAACCCTAAACCCAAACTAACCATTAGTCCAAAGACTACTTTCAATATTTAACACAAAACAATAAAAAAATATGAACAAACAGTCGATCAAACTCATCTATCCATCTATCCATCTATCCATCTATCCATCTATCTATCCATCCATCCATCCATCACTCCATCACTCCATCACTCCATCCATCCATGTATAACACAGGCCTAAAAACATTCACTTTTTCAAACAAAAACTTTTTTTTTTTTAACAAAAAGTTGTTTAAACTCATGTATCTATATATTCATCTATTCATCTATCTATCTATTTATCTATCTATCCATCCATCCATCCATCCATCCATCACTCCATCCATCCATGTATAACACAGGCCTAAAAACATTCACTTTTTCAAACAAAAACATATTTTTTTTAACAAAAAGTGGTTTAAACTCATGTATCTATATATTCATCTATTCATCTATCTATCCATCCATCCATCCATCCATCCATCACTCCATCACTCCATCCATCAATGTAACACAGGCCTAAAAAACATTCACTTTTTCAAACAAAAACATTTTTTTTAACAAAAACATTTTTTTTAACAAAAAGTTGTTTCAACTCATGTACCTATCTATCCATCCATCCATCCATCCATCCATCCATCCATCCATCCATCCATCCATCCATCCATCCATCCATCACTCCATCCATCAATCTATCTATAGAAATAGACACTTACCTGTCAGCATTGGTGCTGTTTCAGCACTCGTGCTGATATGCACGGCAAATGCAACCATTTTGCATTGACAGGTGAACAGCTGGGGGAAAACTCAAGTTCAGTTTGCGTCAGGGCGTCTGCATGGATGCAGGGTCAAAGGCCAAAGGCCTGGCACGCTACCTCACCTAACCAGCTAAACCTACCCACCACCTGCACAAAAAAACAGAAAACAAAACCAAAAAACACTGACCACTGGCGGGACCTACACAGACCCTACCCAAAATATACCAGGATAGACCACCCCTATATAAAATAACCCTAGATACAACAGCAATTTATAAAATAGACCCCTGTTAAAAAAAAACAAATCTAAAAAATAAAGTGCAGTACCGTGTCTACACACCTGGTGGCGCTAGAGGCGCACCAAACCACCACCAGTCGACTAGCCATACATCAATTACTATATAAACCAAGTTTCGTACAGATAAAACACACCGTTGCAGATATATGGACAGTTAAGATTCGGCCAATCAGATGCCCTTTATGCAAATGAGGGTGGTTACTAATGAGGGTGAAAGTCGTTTTTACCTCCCTACCTATATGCCATTTTAACCCTAACCTAACCATAGCCTCAAACTAACCCTAAACCCAAACTAACCATTAGTCCAAAGACTACTTTCAATATTTAACACAAAACAATAAAAAAATATGAACAAACAGTCGATCAAACTCATCTATCCATCTATCCATCTATCCATCTATCCATCTATCTATCCATCCATCCATCCATCACTCCATCACTCCATCACTCCATCCATCCATGTATAACACAGGCCTAAAAACATTCACTTTTTCAAACAAAAACTTTTTTTTTTTTAACAAAAAGTTGTTTAAACTCATGTATCTATATATTCATCTATTCATCTATCTATCTATTTATCTATCTATCCATCCATCCATCCATCCATCCATCCATCACTCCATCACTCCATCCATCCATGTATAACACAGGCCTAAAAACATTCACTTTTTCAAACAAAAACATATTTTTTTTAACAAAAAGTGGTTTAAACTCATGTATCTATATATTCATCTATTCATCTATCTATCCATCCATCCATCCATCCATCCATCACTCCATCACTCCATCCATCAATGTAACACAGGCCTAAAAAACATTCACTTTTTCAAACAAAAACATTTTTTTTAACAAAAACATTTTTTTTAACAAAAAGTTGTTTCAACTCATGTACCTATCTATCCATCCATCCATCCATCCATCCATCCATCCATCCATCCATCCATCCATCCATCCATCCATCCATCCATCCATCCATCACTCCATCCATCAATCTATCTATAGAAATAGACACTTACCTGTCAGCATTGGTGCTGTTTCAGCACTCGTGCTGATATGCACGGCAAATGCAACCATTTTGCATTGACAGGTGAACAGCTGGGGGAAAACTCAAGTTCAGTTTGCGTCAGGGCGTCTGCATGGATGCAGGGTCAAAGGCCAAAGGCCTGGCACGCTACCTCACCTAACCAGCTAAACCTACCCACCACCTGCACAAAAAAACAGAAAACAAAACCAAAAAACACTGACCACTGGCGGGACCTACACAGACCCTACCCAAAATATACCAGGATAGACCACCCCTATATAAAATAACCCTAGATACAACAGCAATTTATAAAATAGACCCCTGTTAAAAAAAAACAAATCTAAAAAATAAAGTGCAGTACCGTGTCTACACACCTGGTGGCGCTAGAGGCGCACCAAACCACCACCAGTCGACTAGCCATACATCAATTACTATATAAACCAAGTTTCGTACAGATAAAACACACCGTTGCAGATATATGGACAGTTAAGATTCGGCCAATCAGATGCCCTTTATGCAAATGAGGGTGGTTACTAATGAGGGTGAAAGTCGTTTTTACCTCCCTACCTATATGCCATTTTAACCCTAACCTAACCATAGCCTCAAACTAACCCTAAACCCAAACTAACCATTAGTCCAAAGACTACTTTCAATATTTAACACAAAACAATAAAAAAATATGAACAAACAGTCGATCAAACTCATCTATCCATCTATCCATCTATCCATCTATCCATCTATCTATCCATCCATCCATCCATCCATCCATCACTCCATCACTCCATCACTCCATCCATCCATGTATAACACAGGCCTAAAAACATTCACTTTTTCAAACAAAAACTTTTTTTTTTTTAACAAAAAGTTGTTTAAACTCATGTATCTATATATTCATCTATTCATCTATCTATCTATTTATCTATCTATCCATCCATCCATCCATCCATCCATCACTCCATCCATCCATGTATAACACAGGCCTAAAAACATTCACTTTTTCAAACAAAAACATATTTTTTTTAACAAAAAGTGGTTTAAACTCATGTATCTATATATTCATCTATTCATCTATCTATCCATCCATCCATCCATCCATCCATCACTCCATCACTCCATCCATCAATGTAACACAGGCCTAAAAAACATTCACTTTTTCAAACAAAAACATTTTTTTTAACAAAAACATTTTTTTTAACAAAAAGTTGTTTCAACTCATGTACCTATCTATCCATCCATCCATCCATCCATCCATCCATCCATCCATCCATCCATCCATCCATCCATCCATCCATCCATCCATCCATCACTCCATCCATCAATCTATCTATAGAAATAGACACTTACCTGTCAGCATTGGTGCTGTTTCAGCACTCGTGCTGATATGCACGGCAAATGCAACCATTTTGCATTGACAGGTGAACAGCTGGGGGAAAACTCAAGTTCAGTTTGCGTCAGGGCGTCTGCATGGATGCAGGGTCAAAGGCCAAAGGCCTGGCACGCTACCTCACCTAACCAGCTAAACCTACCCACCACCTGCACAAAAAAACAGAAAACAAAACCAAAAAACACTGACCACTGGCGGGACCTACACAGACCCTACCCAAAATATACCAGGATAGACCACCCCTATATAAAATAACCCTAGATACAACAGCAATTTATAAAATAGACCCCTGTTAAAAAAAAACAAATCTAAAAAATAAAGTGCAGTACCGTGTCTACACACCTGGTGGCGCTAGAGGCGCACCAAACCACCACCAGTCGACTAGCCATACATCAATTACTATATAAACCAAGTTTCGTACAGATAAAACACACCGTTGCAGATATATGGACAGTTAAGATTCGGCCAATCAGATGCCCTTTATGCAAATGAGGGTGGTTACTAATGAGGGTGAAAGTCGTTTTTACCTCCCTACCTATATGCCATTTTAACCCTAACCTAACCATAGCCTCAAACTAACCCTAAACCCAAACTAACCATTAGTCCAAAGACTACTTTCAATATTTAACACAAAACAATAAAAAAATATGAACAAACAGTCGATCAAACTCATCTATCCATCTATCCATCTATCCATCTATCCATCTATCTATCCATCCATCCATCCATCACTCCATCACTCCATCACTCCATCCATCCATGTATAACACAGGCCTAAAAACATTCACTTTTTCAAACAAAAACTTTTTTTTTTTTAACAAAAAGTTGTTTAAACTCATGTATCTATATATTCATCTATTCATCTATCTATCTATTTATCTATCTATCCATCCATCCATCCATCCATCCATCACTCCATCCATCCATGTATAACACAGGCCTAAAAACATTCACTTTTTCAAACAAAAACATATTTTTTTTAACAAAAAGTGGTTTAAACTCATGTATCTATATATTCATCTATTCATCTATCTATCCATCCATCCATCCATCCATCCATCACTCCATCACTCCATCCATCAATGTAACACAGGCCTAAAAAACATTCACTTTTTCAAACAAAAACATTTTTTTTAACAAAAACATTTTTTTAACAAAAAGTTGTTTCAACTCATGTACCTATCTATCCATCCATCCATCCATCCATCCATCCATCCATCCATCCATCCATCCATCCATCCATCCATCCATCACTCCATCCATCAATCTATCTATAGAAATAGACACTTACCTGTCAGCATTGGTGCTGTTTCAGCACTCGTGCTGATATGCACGGCAAATGCAACCATTTTGCATTGACAGGTGAACAGCTGGGGGAAAACTCAAGTTCAGTTTGCGTCAGGGCGTCTGCATGGATGCAGGGTCAAAGGCCAAAGGCCTGGCACGCTACCTCACCTAACCAGCTAAACCTACCCACCACCTGCACAAAAAAACAGAAAACAAAACCAAAAAACACTGACCACTGGCGGGACCTACACAGACCCTACCCAAAATATACCAGGATAGACCACCCCTATATAAAATAACCCTAGATACAACAGCAATTTATAAAATAGACCCCTGTTAAAAAAAAACAAATCTAAAAAATAAAGTGCAGTACCGTGTCTACACACCTGGTGGCGCTAGAGGCGCACCAAACCACCACCAGTCGACTAGCCATACATCAATTACTATATAAACCAAGTTTCGTACAGATAAAACACACCGTTGCAGATATATGGACAGTTAAGATTCGGCCAATCAGATGCCCTTTATGCAAATGAGGGTGGTTACTAATGAGGGTGAAAGTCGTTTTTACCTCCCTACCCTATATGCCATTTTAACCCTAACCTAACCTAACCATAGCCCCAAACTAACCCTAAACCCAAACTAACCATTAGTCCAAAGACTACTTTCAATATTTAACACAAAACAATAAAAAAATATGAACAAACAGTCGATCAAACTCATCTATCCATCTATCCATCTATCCATCTATCCATCTATCTATCCATCCATCCATCCATCACTCCATCACTCCATCACTCCATCCATCCATGTATAACACAGGCCTAAAAACATTCACTTTTTCAAACAAAAACTTTTTTTTTTTTAACAAAAAGTTGTTTAAACTCATGTATCTATATATTCATCTATTCATCTATCTATCTATTTATCTATCTATCCATCCATCCATCCATCCATCCATCACTCCATCCATCCATGTATAACACAGGCCTAAAAACATTCACTTTTTCAAACAAAAACATATTTTTTTTAACAAAAAGTGGTTTAAACTCATGTATCTATATATTCATCTATTCATCTATCTATCCATCCATCCATCCATCCATCCATCACTCCATCACTCCATCCATCAATGTAACACAGGCCTAAAAAACATTCACTTTTTCAAACAAAAACATTTTTTTTAACAAAAACATTTTTTTTAACAAAAAGTTGTTTCAACTCATGTACCTATCTATCCATCCATCCATCCATCCATCCATCCATCCATCCATCCATCCATCCATCCATCCATCCATCCATCCATCCATCCATCCATCACTCCATCCATCAATCTATCTATAGAAATAGACACTTACCTGTCAGCATTGGTGCTGTTTCAGCACTCGTGCTGATATGCACGGCAAATGCAACCATTTTGCATTGACAGGTGAACAGCTGGGGGAAAACTCAAGTTCAGTTTGCGTCAGGGCGTCTGCATGGATGCAGGGTCAAAGGCCAAAGGCCTGGCACGCTACCTCACCTAACCAGCTAAACCTACCCACCACCTGCACAAAAAAACAGAAAACAAAACCAAAAAACACTGACCACTGGCGGGACCTACACAGACCCTACCCAAAATATACCAGGATAGACCACCCCTATATAAAATAACCCTAGATACAACAGCAATTTATAAAATAGACCCCTGTTAAAAAAAAACAAATCTAAAAAATAAAGTGCAGTACCGTGTCTACACACCTGGTGGCGCTAGAGGCGCACCAAACCACCACCAGTCGACTAGCCATACATCAATTACTATATAAACCAAGTTTCGTACAGATAAAACACACCGTTGCAGATATATGGACAGTTAAGATTCGGCCAATCAGATGCCCTTTATGCAAATGAGGGTGGTTACTAATGAGGGTGAAAGTCGTTTTTACCTCCCTACCTATATGCCATTTTAACCCTAACCTAACCATAGCCTCAAACTAACCCTAAACCCAAACTAACCATTAGTCCAAAGACTACTTTCAATATTTAACACAAAACAATAAAAAAATATGAACAAACAGTCGATCAAACTCATCTATCCATCTATCCATCTATCCATCTATCCATCTATCTATCCATCCATCCATCCATCACTCCATCACTCCATCACTCCATCCATCCATGTATAACACAGGCCTAAAAACATTCACTTTTTCAAACAAAAACTTTTTTTTTTTTAACAAAAAGTTGTTTAAAACTCATGTATCTATATATTCATCTATTCATCTATCTATCTATTTATCTATCTATCCATCCATCCATCCATCCATCCATCACTCCATCCATCCATGTATAACACAGGCCTAAAAACATTCACTTTTTCAAACAAAAACATATTTTTTTTAACAAAAAGTGGTTTAAACTCATGTATCTATATATTCATCTATTCATCTATCTATCCATCCATCCATCCATCCATCCATCACTCCATCACTCCATCCATCAATGTAACACAGGCCTAAAAAACATTCACTTTTCAAACAAAAACATTTTTTTTAACAAAAACATTTTTTTTAACAAAAAGTTGTTTCAACTCATGTACCTATCTATCCATCCATCCATCCATCCATCCATCCATCCATCCATCCATCCATCCATCCATCCATCACTCCATCCATCAATCTATCTATAGAAATAGACACTTACCTGTCAGCATTGGTGCTGTTTCAGCACTCGTGCTGATATGCACGGCAAATGCAACCATTTTGCATTGACAGGTGAACAGCTGGGGGAAAACTCAAGTTCAGTTTGCGTCAGGGCGTCTGCATGGATGCAGGGTCAAAGGCCAAAGGCCTGGCACGCTACCTCACCTAACCAGCTAAACCTACCCACCACCTGCACAAAAAAACAGAAAACAAAACCAAAAACACTGACCACTGGCGGGACCTACACAGACCCTACCCAAAATATACCAGGATAGACCACCCCTATATAAAATAACCCTAGATACAACAGCAATTTATAAAATAGACCCCTGTTAAAAAAAAACAAATCTAAAAAATAAAGTGCAGTACCGTGTCTACACACCTGGTGGCGCTAGAGGCGCACCAAACCACCACCAGTCGACTAGCCATACATCAATTACTATATAAACCAAGTTTCGTACAGATAAAACACACCGTTGCAGATATATGGACAGTTAAGATTCGGCCAATCAGATGCCCTTTATGCAAATGAGGGTGGTTACTAATGAGGGTGAAAGTCGTTTTTACCTCCCTACCTATATGCCATTTTAACCCTAACCTAACCTAACCATAGCCCCAAACTAACCCTAAACCCAAACTAACCATTAGTCCAAAGACTACTTTCAATATTTAACACAAAACAATAAAAAAATATGAACAAACAGTCGATCAAACTCATCTATCCATCTATCCATCTATCCATCTATCCATCTATCTATCCATCCATCCATCCATCACTCCATCACTCCATCACTCCATCCATCCATGTATAACACAGGCCTAAAAACATTCACTTTTTCAAACAAAAACTTTTTTTTTTTAACAAAAAGTTGTTTAAACTCATGTATCTATATATTCATCTATTCATCTATCTATCTATTTATCTATCTATCCATCCATCCATCCATCCATCCATCCATCACTCCATCACTCCATCCATCCATGTATAACACAGGCCTAAAAACATTCACTTTTTCAAACAAAAACATATTTTTTTTAACAAAAAGTGGTTTAAACTCATGTATCTATATATTCATCTATTCATCTATCTATCCATCCATCCATCCATCCATCCATCACTCCATCACTCCATCCATCAATGTAACACAGGCCTAAAAACATTCACTTTTTCAAACAAAAACATTTTTTTTAACAAAAACATTTTTTTTAACAAAAAGTTGTTTCAACTCATGTACCTATCTATCCATCCATCCATCCATCCATCCATCCATCCATCCATCCATCCATCCATCCATCCATCCATCCATCCATCCATCACTCCATCCATCAATCTATCTATAGAAATAGACACTTACCTGTCAGCATTGGTGCTGTTTCAGCACTCGTGCTGATATGCACGGCAAATGCAACCATTTTGCATTGACAGGTGAACAGCTGGGGGAAAACTCAAGTTCAGTTTGCGTCAGGGCGTCTGCATGGATGCAGGGTCAAAGGCCAAAGGCCTGGCACGCTACCTCACCTAACCAGCTAAACCTACCCACCACCTGCACAAAAAAACAGAAAACAAAACCAAAAAACACTGACCACTGGCGGGACCTACACAGACCCTACCCAAAATATACCAGGATAGACCACCCCTATATAAAATAACCCTAGATACAACAGCAATTTATAAAATAGACCCCTGTTAAAAAAAAACAAATCTAAAAAATAAAGTGCAGTACCGTGTCTACACACCTGGTGGCGCTAGAGGCGCACCAAACCACCACCAGTCGACTAGCCATACATCAATTACTATATAAACCAAGTTTCGTACAGATAAAACACACCGTTGCAGATATATGGACAGTTAAGATTCGGCCAATCAGATGCCCTTTATGCAAATGAGGGTGGTTACTAATGAGGGTGAAAGTCGTTTTTACCTCCCTACCTATATGCCATTTTAACCCTAACCTAACCATAGCCTCAAACTAACCCTAAACCCAAACTAACCATTAGTCCAAAGACTACTTTCAATATTTAACACAAAACAATAAAAAAATATGAACAAACAGTCGATCAAACTCATCTATCCATCTATCCATCTATCCATCTATCCATCTATCTATCCATCCATCCATCCATCACTCCATCACTCCATCACTCCATCCATCCATGTATAACACAGGCCTAAAAACATTCACTTTTCAAACAAAAACTTTTTTTTTTTTAACAAAAAGTTGTTTAAACTCATGTATCTATATATTCATCTATTCATCTATCTATCTATTTATCTATCTATCCATCCATCCATCCATCCATCCATCACTCCATCCATCCATGTATAACACAGGCCTAAAAACATTCACTTTTTCAAACAAAAACATATTTTTTTTAACAAAAAGTGGTTTAAACTCATGTATCTATATATTCATCTATTCATCTATCTATCCATCCATCCATCCATCCATCCATCACTCCATCACTCCATCCATCAATGTAACACAGGCCTAAAAAACATTCACTTTTTCAAACAAAAACATTTTTTTTAACAAAAACATTTTTTTTAACAAAAAGTTGTTTCAACTCATGTACCTATCTATCCATCCATCCATCCATCCATCCATCCATCCATCCATCCATCCATCCATCCATCCATCACTCCATCCATCAATCTATCTATAGAAATAGACACTTACCTGTCAGCATTGGTGCTGTTTCAGCACTCGTGCTGATATGCACGGCAAATGCAACCATTTTGCATTGACAGGTGAACAGCTGGGGGAAAACTCAAGTTCAGTTTGCGTCAGGGCGTCTGCATGGATGCAGGGTCAAAGGCCAAAGGCCTGGCAC
>NW_028118167.1:5000-34717 GCF_965113295.1 Leuciscus leuciscus
AACAAAGAGCTGGCAACAGGTGCTGGTTTTAAAACAGATGTTGGAGTGTTCACAGGCTTCATGGAGAAACCATCACACACACACACACACACACACACACACACACACACAAATAAAATAATCATACACTGGAGTTTTTTCTAATCCATCTAAATATACATCAATTTTGGTAAATCATTTTTTCAAATGATCATTTTAGATCTCTCAGCACTTAATTGGTGAAAAAAAGAAGAACTGTTACTGGAACTGTTAACTGACCAAGACTCGTAATTAGTGGTTAATTTGTAATTAACACTGTAAAGAAATTAAATAGTTTTAAACTCATGTTATTAAAAGGATAAAGAGTTAAAGTGGGGCATTTTTTGATCATTTGCCATTTGTGTTCTTTGAAATAGCATTTGAAATAGCAATTGAATAGCCTAGTTCTCCCAAAACCAGAAATTACATCATAATTTACTCACCCTCAAGATGTTCCAAACCTGTATGAGTTTCATTCTTGTGTTGAACAAAAATGAAGATAATTTGAAGAATGTTGGATATCAAACAGTTGACTGTAGCCATTGACTTCCAAAGTATTTTTTTTTTTTTTTTTTCTACTATGGAAGTCAATGGCTACCGTCAACAGTCTGGTTATCAACATTCTACAAAATATCTTCTTTTGTGTTCGACACAAGAATTAAATTTATACAGGTTTGGAACAAAATAAGGGTGAGTAAATGATGACCAAATTTGGGAGAACTGTCCCTTTAAGTGTCACACTTTATCTGTGTTCACTTAAACCAAATCGGTCATTGCTAATGTTTAAACGATGTTGACATAGTTACTTAAAAACTTCTTATCAACCTGGAAAAGGCGCATAAAAAATAAGTTTCATAAAATTGACAAAGTAAACGTTTTTGTATTTATTTATCTTGTATTAAATAATAATATATTATTTAGCGTAAATTGCAGCTGTTTTATCTAGCAAAGACTGTGGCCTAATGTTGACTCCTCACTTGTAACAACTCGAAACACGGACATGCTTCACGATATATAGTGTAGGCTAATGCATTAAATATGAAAGATATTTCACTGGGCCCACAAACAGAATTCAGTGTTTGAGATGCTAATAATAACTAAGATCTAGTAACTTAGTATTTGCTATTTCACTCCACAGTAAGGCAAAAGTTTCAGTTTAACATACCTCCTCCATTGCGGTCGATAGTCAGTCCTCTCTAAAACCCTCAAAATGTTGTTGTTTTGTATTTAATAACTGTAACACACATACTGTGTTTTGCTTCAACAACACGCACGAGCACGACACAGTTTTTTGGTCACCGGGGATACGCGTCCTTGTTGCCTGACAACCGCGACCCACTGAGCACTTCGCGGTTCAACTATTGTACCTCACGAAGGGATTGTAACGGGACACATCGCTCTCAACGCTGCAAAATATTTTACAGCGATAAGACACCTGAACAATAATGAGTAAATCTTGTAATGTTCATCAAAGTTTTTTAGTGGATGAATTCTGCTTTGTTTATGTGTTGTTCTTTACACTAGGTGGCAGCTTTACACAGTGCTAAAGTCTAATAATAAGGAGCAGTGAAAATGAAGTGTTTTTAAACTGTCAGAATCATCGATTTCGTTCAAATAAATGTATATAGCATGTGGTGAGTTCATAAATTGGGACAAATGAGTTGTATGACCAGTTGCCCTGTATAAATGAAGATGGCAATTGTCATTAATAATAGACACAGTGTCATTATAAAAAAATATAAAATAATTCATCTGACTTCATAGTAGTGGATCATCAAACTTCAGCATGATATAAACAGAATAGAAATCACCTACTTAAAACTTTTATAGTGGTTTTTAAAAGATGGTTGACGGGGTACATTATGTAAGGATGTGCTGTAAGTAGGCTACCTACTAGCTGTATGGTAAAGATGATAAAAATTCTGATAGATTATGGTTATTAACCATCAAAATGTTATGAGCTTACATTAACCATGTAATTTAACAGTTAAAGCATCAACATTTACTGATTACTGATTGTACAGTACAGACATGAGGATACATATATGGTGTGTTAACTTATTTGAGTTGCTTTTACATGTTTTCTAGCTGCACTTTTCTGAACATTTATGGTCATAGTTTACAAAGCGGACTGGTAGACCACCGTAGACCAGTAACAAACCATCTACACTGTAAAAAAAAAAGTATATATATTTTCATGATTTTTTATCACAAAATTTTTTCTTGTCAAATCACCTTAGATGATTAATGTGGTTCAGATAACATAATATTTTGAGTTTATGTTAATTAAACCAATATCCTTCATTGTAATAACTAATTTTTTATTTTTTTATTTTTATGTAACCAGGTTACTTACTTTTTAAGTTAAACCAACAATAATGTTGTTGGTTTACAGTGTACTCAAATGCATTCTAAAACCAGCTTAAAAACCTTAAGGTGACATGACATTTTTTTATTTATTTTAAAGATCATAGACCTATGTCTACCTAAGTTTAAATTGAAGTAAAAATGTTTTTTGTTTTATATATATATATATTCTGTATTTATGTATGTTATATTCAATGCCGTTTTGGTATATTTTCATTTAGGAGGGTTTACAAAAAAGAGTTGAGATTATAAAACTTTATCAGTGCTGCATCACAAACAAAAACTATCCGACTTCACCCTAAATAGGCTAAACAGTGACACCTGAAACAAATCCTTTGAGTCATTACAAATCTACACATGTACTCAGATAAAGAACATGCTGATTACATAAGATGGCAAGGTTATGTTAATCATTTTATAATTGCTCTTCAACTGTCCATAGCCCTGCTGAATTACGTCAGATGACACAATGAAAGGTGTGGAAGTTCCTAGAGATCAGTTGAGTCACTTGTGTCCAGTCCAAATGTGTTAGTATTTTCTGGAATAGGCTCCTCGAGTTTATGTCCTTATATTGAAGACAATAAAATAGTCAATTATATTATATAAATTCGAAATATTACCAAATAAAATAGAATTAAAATTATTATTAATAAAAAAAAACATGTTTGCATATATTCCAATATTTCCAAATTAGAATACATGCAATATATATATATATATATATATATATATATATACACACTGTATATATATATTAATAATAATTTTGTTAAATCCCTTTAGGCTTATGTAGCCTATATTTATTTACATATTTGATTGGTTTATAATAAAGTCAAAATGTACTGAATAATAATAATAGATCATTTGTTTCTTTACTTTCTTTAAAAAAAAAAAAATGTATTCCATGTTGAAATCCACCAGTACTTGAAAACAATAGCTTAAAATATAAGAACACTATGAAATGTTACGATATGTTTTGGCTGTTCCCTATTCTGGATCTCCCTTGTTTTGTTCGTATATTCCTGAAGTATAATGTTGAGTCACTGACGCCAATAAGTGACACATTGTCATGATTTCGTGCGTCAACACCTGAGCTATTAAAGTCTGATCTTGCATTAAATAATGTGCATATACAGAAGTTTTGATTGGTTGGCTTCCCTACTAAACATCCAGTAGTAGCCAAACTGTAGCCTATAGGTGAGTGGATTATATAAGTATGAGGACGCATTATCCTGATGGTTGAGACTGTGTATTTGATCTAATCTAAAGTAGTAGCAGATACGACAGATGCGCGTTAAATCCCCGATAGAGAATAACTCACCAAAGGAGGATGACAAAACAAATATCTGAATGAAGAAAAGTTAGCAAATCAAATCGGTTTTGAGCTGACCTACATAAAATATCCAATTTATTCCCGTTTCGTTCATTGCAAACCTCCCTGTGTGGCTTGTCGTGCGTTTTCCCGAAGCGCAAACGCGCGTCTGTCCACCTGCAGCTTGGGCGCGTTTGGGCAGCTGATGTGTTTTTCAATGACAGTTCATCGAGCAGAGAAAAACTTGTGGATCTGTACTCGATTCACACCCGACTTGTCACGGACATAATAGCAACAACAAACCAAGAGAAGGACGATAAGGGTGAGTTATTAGAGCCTGACGCTCGAGGTGCAACATCTGGAGATCAGCAGTCATGGGCAACAGTGTGTCCGGTATCAGAGCACTGCACAGGGGACAGTCGAACAGGTTTCAAAGACTTCCAAACTCACACAAAGGTTAGTATTTTAATTTAATTTAATTTATTTTATTTTATTTTATTTTATTTTATTTTATTTTATTTTATTTTATTTTATTTTATTTTATTTTATTTTATTTTATTTTATTTTATTTTATTTTATTTTATTTTATTTTATTTTATTTTATTTTATTTTATTTTATTTTATTGTTTTGAATTGTATTGTATTGTATTGTATTATATATTGTCCCTTGCTGGAAAATGCTATTTAAACTAGCTATATTTTGGAATGATATAGCTGCTCCAAGTCAGTTATTAGCTTTAGTTGACCAGTTACCATGTTCCAGAAAACATCTTGACCACCAAGATAGCTAATCAGATTACATGCAGGGAAAGTTCCCAAACTTTTTACTAATGTTTTGTTTATATTTAAAATAACATTTATAGAATGTTCTTATGACATTTGACGTTCTGAGGATTTTTTTTTTAGAACATCCTTGTGATGTTATCTGTACTTGATGAATGTTAACGTTAACCTAATAGTATAAACGTTTACCAAAGGGGTCACACTTTAGCTTAGGGTCCAATTCTCACTATTAACTAACTATTAACAATGATTTTTCAATGATTACTGCTTATCAATAGTTAGTAAGGTAGTTGTTATGAAGGGATGTAGAATATGGTCATGCAGAATAAGGCATTAATATGTGTATTACTAATAAACAGCCAATATGCTAGTAATATGCATGCTAATGAGCAACTAGTTAATGAGAATTGGAGGCCAAACTGAAGTGTTACCAAATAATCAGATTCTAAAAGAGTATGCATATTTGGCGTGCTGTCCGAGCCCGAATTTGTCCCGAAACCAGAGTTCTCCCCCTGTCTCCCTGGCTAGGACAGGAAAGGAAAGGAGGGATGCAGAAAAACTGCAGAGGAACATAGTTGAGGCCATATAGGCCTCCTCTCATGCTGATTGGATAGATCATTTGAGCGCGTTCCTCCCCGAACGTTGTTACAAAAACATAATTTATCAAAACCTTTTAAACAGCGTTCTAATCACGACAAGAAACCTGGACATTAACGTTTTAGAAACATTGCAAATCACTGTTCCCAAAATGTTTTTAGAACATGAATTTGTTAGCTGGGTAGCAAATGTTCCAAATTTAGACAGCCTAACAATCCTTTAATGGATGTGAATTATAGAAATGAGATAAAGTGTTGTGTATTCCAGGTGAAAGAGATTTAGACAAACAACCAGCACTTGAATTTCAGGAGAGAAGACATTTTCTTTTCTTTTTCTAAAAGTTAAACATTCTGCACCATAAAGCAATTATTTATTTATTTATTTATTGAATTGTGTTGATTATGATGTTTCTCATGGTAACTGTTCATGAATTTTGAATGAATTAATGTAGGTGCTGAAAGACAGCGCTCGGATAGGCCAAAGGTTCCAACACTGTAAAAACAAATTGTTGTTTTAACCTAAAAAATTAAGTGTTTGCTTTGCCTCAAAATTTTAAGTTTAGTCAACTCAGATATCCAAGTTGTCACTTTTTTCACTTTCATATTTCAAGTTGACTAGACTTGAAATTTTAAGGCAGAACAAACAGTTAAAACAACAACAAAAAATTACAGTTTGTAAGAACCTTGTGTAAGAAAATGTTATGTTTAGTCATATTGAAATGTGAAATTGAAAAAGTGACAACTTGTATATTTGAGTTGACTAAACTTAAAATTTTAAGGCGGCATGAATACTTACTATTTAAAGTTGAAACATGTTTTTTTTTGTTTACACTACACTTGTGCTGCATTCATCAGCAATTCTAATGGGTGAAACTGTACAGTGTTCACTCATGGTACTCAATACAATGATTAATTATTACAGTCATAATAATAATGATGCACAATTAAGAGCAGCTCTGCAAAATAATTAAACACTAAGGACATCATGTTCATTAACATTACTCAGCTTTTACTTATACTGTACTGCTGTACTGTGTGTATGATCATCACTGTACAGTACAGTGTGATCCAAGTTATAAATTATGCGACCAATTCAAGAGTCCGAGTTATTAGGACGGCCCATTTTCTCTGTCTGTGCCGAAAGTTCAACCAGGCCCAGTTCACCAGCTGAAAAGTTTAATGGTCTCACTTTCTCTGACTGAATGTCCTTCAGAAACATTATTTTATGTAAGCCAACACTTTGCCAGCCCTTGAACTCCTCTCCAACTGCGTAGGACGTTTGCAGCGATGGAGGTAATTTTGGAGATTCTGTTCTGTTTCAAAGCTCTTCTGATTCATGCATAACAGATAATTATGAAGATTATGCCAGTGCGGATATAATTGCGTCCCTCATTAGCAAAAAAAAGTCATTATATTCAAATAAAGACATGCTGATGGGGGCTTTAATTATCTGCAGCATTGACAAGGCACTCCGGTGCATTTACAGATTGCACCGAAGGGCCAGCAACAACAATCAAAGGGTGATACGAATTGTAAATTTAATGATTTGTAATTGATATAAAACGAGCATGAGAGCACATAAGCCGTTTTTTTTCTCTCTCTATCTCTCTTAACAGCAAAGCACAAAGAAGAGATATTATTAGTGCACAGATTACACCATAGGTGAATCAAAATGCTTTTTCCTCCAGGAAACCATCCATGTTAGGTGTTTATCAGGAAACACGCATTATTAAACTGCTATAGTAAATAGCGAGGTCATTTGCCGACAAATTTCCTGATTTAGTGTTTGCATGCGTGTGCTCTTGTGATGAATTGTAACGAGAGGCAGAAGGGACAGTGGAACCCATTATCCTGTCAGACGAGATCTCCTTGACAACTGGGCATTGCATGTAAACCGTTACCATGGCGATTGTCCCTCAGTGTTATAAGATAACAGGAGGAAGGTTAGGTTTATATACAGTATTTGTGTCTTTGTGCCACTTGTTTTGCACCACAAATGTAGCATACAAGATTATAGGCTGGAACTAATTGTTACTTTGAACAGTGAGATGAAACCTGCAATGTTTAATTTTGTCCTGTAATGGCATGGAAAAATCCCCGCCTCCTTCTTATTCCACTCATGCTGTCACTGGTTCAACTTAAATAACCAATTTCCTTTTCTCTAAAAGAGAGATGTAACACTTCAAGCCAGTTTGTGTCTCATCATAAATGATAAGGATAAAATGTTTCATTTCCATACCAATTGGCCCCACTGACATCAGTGACATCAAGACTGAGAAACTATATTTCTGGCCAAATGACTCACCACAACATGTTGCGCTTAGTATGATTTGAATGTAATTTTGTCTAAATGTGTTTCTGAAAATGAAGTATATATAAGAGCGAGATATGAGATGATTCATGATTTTATGAAGGGAGGGGATGTGAAAACAGGAGCACAGTCCAGAAAAGATGAGCGTTGAGGGAGAAGGGGAGGTGTGTGTGTGTGTGTGTGTGTGTGTGTGTGTGTGTGTGTGTGTGTGTGTGTGTGTGTGTGTGTGTGTGTGTGTGTGTGTGTGTGTGTGTGTGTGTGTGTGTGTGCGTGCGTGCGTGCGTGCGTGCGTGCGTGCGTGCGTGCGTGCGTGCGTGCGTGCGTGCGTGCGTGCGTGCGTGCGTGCGTGCGTGTGTGTCAATGTCTACATCTATGCTCATGTCATACATGGATGTATGTTTTTGTCAATTCATGATTACATGTTTATTTAGACTCAGATGTGTGGGAGGGAGAGCATAGCCTACTAACATACCACTCTTAGTATTTTTTAGGTTACCCTAAATTTGATTAAATTCAGCATGAAACGGTAATGCGCAATGTTATTATTCTGTATTATTCATGCCAGGCCAGTAGTTGGCGATGTTACTTTGTAAAGAAACACTACACGCCTGAACACGTAGAGTGATGCAGATATAACGTCACGTTGTAGGCCAACCGGCAGTTAGCGTCACACTGGTTCCCTCGACAAAAGACCCAATAGGATTTCCCCATAGGCTTTTTGGATTATCGCTAAAAACAAGCTCTGTGATCAACAAAAGTTTATAATACTTTCACGTTTTGTCCATCAAGATAATTATCACACATGAACGCACCTTTTAAACATTTTGAAGCCTAAATGCAGCTGCCGGTCCCACGACTTCAACGTCACCATCTCTAAGCTTCCCACAACTCTTTCAGTTTTTATCTAAAACGTTTTCCCAGAACGTTTGAGTTAGAATAGTTTATAAGAGCACAATTATAACCATAACGAGTTGTAAAAGCGTTTTGGCCTTCAAAGTGGTGTCATCCCTGCACCACTCTATATGCATGGGCATTACATCACCGGTTTCACAAATTCAAGTTCTTTGTAGTTAACGGTATTGTTTTCAAAAACTTCCGGTTTGAAACTCGTTTTCAAAGGTTTTCATTTTTTCAGGCCCCCAAAAAAATTGTCATGTAAATGAACGGCCAAAACACATAAAAAGTTTTCAGTTTTAAGTTCAAAACTGTGTCTTGTAAACGGCCCTGCTTAGACATAGGAAACCAAGAAAACAGGAACTAGGAAAAGAAAAGCCAGGAACAACGGAATGAAATAAACTTCAAAATAAGAGTCTTAACACAAAAACAACGGTACATGTTTTAAGACATGACATTAGGTTTCAAATATAAGTTGTAAGGGGTAAACCAGAGAGAAAAAGACGATTAACCCTGTAAAGCCTGAAGTATGAAATAATAGTCTGAAAAATCCAATCTTTGAAAATGGAACAGTTTATTGAGCCTTTAGACAAAATAAAAAATTAATTAATCCAATAAATTTGCACATGTGTTTTTATAGAGTATCATATTTGATAGATCAGGCTGTTGGCTCATATAGTATAGGAGAATATGGAGCTCATACTCCTTAATTTTATTCAGAGGCCCAGAGTAAGCAAAAATTTGCAATTTGGTACAGCTGCTGATGGCCATAAAGTAATATGAAATTCTACTTGTAATGTAAATCAATTAAATCATTATTACAGTATAGCAGACTACTTGCATAAACTATCAGTTGTCACTTAATATCTTCCAATTATCTCTTAGTCAGATTATATTTAAATGCTTCGTTTTATGATCAAAGCTCTGTAGGTTTTATTGTGGAGGGCAAAACACAAAATGCAATGCAAATAACATTCCCAAAAGGCCTGATGAATCATATTTCATTTTAAGAAAAAAAGAAAACTAATTTTCTAAGAACAATATAGAAATACCTGGAGAAAAAAAATATTGTTTTGCTGCCTCATTTGTTATTCCAATTTACTAATTCTTTAATTCCATACAATTTGTAATTGAGAAAGTCTTCTCAACGAGACACAATGCGATAAAGTGGCAAACGATAAAAAGCTGTCTCTAATAAGCCGCTACAGTGAACAGGACAGGCAACATGACATTTTGTTGATCACTTGGTTTCTATATCTGACCTCAAATTCCACTCATGCTGGCAAAACTCACTCATTGTATGTTCCACCCATGCATCATGTGATTCAAATCAAAGCTTGAAAGGCAGAAGGAGGCCATCAGGGAGATTATTTTACAGATTGCTTTTTCAACATGCTGTACAAGCCCACACACACATTTGAATAGAGGGCATACACATTCACATACAGACACTTTAAAATGTAAAGATATTCACAGCCAGAGGTTTCCCTTTGGGATCAACAGTTTAGTTCCGGTACATTGGAAGTCACTATTTGAGAGAGAGAGAGAGAGAGAGAGAGAGAGAGAGAGAATCACAGTAGTCTGCTGTGAACTGAATGAATAATGGCTCACGGCTCATTTCTGACAGCTGCCTGATATGCCTCAGACAAATTAAAAAGGTCAGACTCACAGAGAGTTGTTAATAGCTCAAAGGCTTTTTGTGGTTTATTAAGCATTGAAAAGGTGCACACAATTGCCTGTTATGTGAAATGTCTCCTATGCAAGGCAATTTAACTGATCTGAACTCTGAAACCATGGTTTAATACAGAGTATCTCAAAATGGAAACACTGTAAACCCGAATAAGTTGGCAAAACTCAAAAAAATTAGGCAATCAATTACATCAACATTTTTAAGTTAATAAATTCAGTATATTCAATGTAATTCACAATTCAGTGTAAGTAAGAAGAACTTGCAGATTTTTTATTTTGTACTCATACCTTTTAATTGGAAATACAAATCCGAGCCCAGTTTCAGTTAAATTTAAGTTTGTTTAAATTAAAAGAAACAAGTTCATAAAACTCAAAACGATTAAACAAATCAGATTACTTAAAATGTGTCTATTTTTTTAACTCAAAAGAAAAGGAAAGTTCTGAATACTCATAAAAGTTAATTTGATTGAACAAATTTGTTAATTTAAGTTTGCCTTACTCAAACCAATTAAATATTTTGAGTACTAGGGACCTGCATTATAAGAAAGAAAGAAAGAAAGAAAGAAAGAAAGAAAGAAAGAAAGAAAGAAAGAAAGAAAGAAAGAAAGAAAGAAAGAAAGAAAGAAAGAAAGAAAGAAAGAAAGAAAGAAAGAAAGAAAGAAAGAAAGAAAGAAAGAAAGAAAGAAAGTTAGTTCTAGAATAGGGTTCTTGAATCAATTTTAAATGCCAAAAAGGTTCTAGATCAGGAGAAATGTCTTAAATGATTGCATAATACTTTCATGTTTAATGGAGTAGCTTTTTTGTGGTGATACAAGCTGTTAGATTTCAATTAAAAATGAATAAAACAAATCTAATTTATTATCTAAATTCATAAAATGATATCATGTGAACCATTAAAAGGTTTTAAGTGCCTGACAGAACCCGTATTATATAGAAATTATAAGAGTTTAGATTTTATTATAAATAAAGAACAAAATGTGAGTGATACTTACCTGTGCAACGCTTGCTAATGCTGGTCATAAAGCATTTCATTAGCAAGCACCATTATTGATGGATGAACCTATATTAAGTGTTCCATTGCTCTCTCTTTTTGTACATGGTCCGAGTTGTTTAGTTACAGAATAACTCTGCAGGTATTCTTGAATAATGTTCTCATCTAAGAACAAGGTGTTTTTTATCCAAAACAGCTCCCAGATCTATTGGCAGCTCAGGACTATTAATCAGCAGACCTGATTGTGCAGACCAAGGCCGTTGATGGGAACATTTAACATTTCCACTAAGCTCATGAGCTGAAATCTTGCAACACACATGGCTAACCTGAATTTGACTTCGTCCAAAATGCCCTCATCCAGGTTGCTCAACTGTAAGCAGGATAATTTCAACTCACTCCCAGTTTGACCTTCTCCTAGATTTCCTCATTAAGGAAATGATGTTTGTTTAGTGATTGCATAGCAGTTGTTTAGCATTTAGAGTTTTGAATCTGAGACTGGAATGCTGTGATCTATGCCTGACCCGCAGTGATTTCTCTTTCAAGGCCGCATTTGATGAATGGCACTTAAAGGTGCACCAAGTAATTTTAGAAATATGCTATTGGCGCGGATGCTGCATCTTTCAGTTTTTCTTACATTTATATTACGATAACAAATCTGCTATCTTTTGGTATAAGAAATATGAGCTATGTACTAAAAGTATAAGTACAATTACCTGACTAAGAACGAGGAAGACTGGGTCATAATTTTGTATTTAATACAAGAAGTATTGTATATTAAGTATTAGTATTATATTTTGCCCACAAAATGTAGAAATTTGAAAATGTAAATTAAATAAGAAATGAAAGAATAAATCAATGAATGATTGAATCAATCAATCAATCAATCAATCAATCAATCAAAAATAAATAAATTCGATTTTAATTATAATTAATATTTTTTAGTTAAAGTTTAAGTAATTTTGTTGATGCTGAACTAAAAAAAGTCTCCACTAACTGAAATTTTACCGTTTTTCTCAATCGATTTGGCTCAATTCTCGAATGAGATTTTTATTTAATTTTATTTTTTAAAAACAATAAGATCTCTGAACAATTCGTTTCTTGTTAACATTAGATTTGAATTTCTAATTGATTTAAGCCAATTGTGATGCCAAAAGGGTGTTTTGGCATGTGAGCAAAAGAGTAAACTCTACAATTTGCACTATAACTAAATGCATTGTTGATCAAAACTGATGAGTTGATTGATTCTCAGTGAAACTCTCCACAACTTCTAAATATTATTTCATCGTGTAAGCCATCACATGCAAAATGATACCCTGGTAAACCAGAGTTCTCGCGAGAGCAAAAGGTGAATTTGCTCAGCGAGTTACTCTGGTGTCGAGCAATGGAGCTCATTAAATATGCCCCTCGATCTGAGCTGCACCAATCACATCGGGTTATCTGATATTATCTGTCAGAGGCGGGCTAAACAGATGACGACAGCGCTGTGACGTCGAAGTCATCAGTAAACATTGCAAGATGGCTATGGATGAACACCAGTTGTTTGAAACGGCTTTGGCCGCTACAATGAACGAGTTAGACTTGGCTTTTTCCCAAAAGAAGAACAGAAGACGGCGCTCGAAACGTTCCTTTGCAAGAAGGGTGTTTTTGCTGTTTTGCCGACCGGAAGAGTCTAATCTACCAGTTAGCTCCGCTGGTAGCTAAGCGTATGGGGTTTATTGTTGTGATTGGTCGTAGTGTTATCCAATTGCGCGGTGTGAGATTTTCAAATCCATGCTTGGTGCCGCCCCTCGAGCTGGCCGATTTTCATTGACCGACACCCGACCATTAATCTTTTAGATTTAGGTCTGGATTTCCAGGCTAGCAAAATGATCCATTCAATTATCAAAATCAGTCAGACATACGTATATTCCATAAGTATCTGACATGGAATGTTTGTAATGTCTGCTGTATTGGCAAATGACCAATCAGGAAGACATGTAAGAAGACATATAAGAAGATGTGGTGGTGTTAGGGGAAACATAATAGAGGAAGAGGTAGAATTAGAAAAGTGAATATAAATTCTGTCAGTATAGACAGATTTGAAAAGACATCAAACAACGATGAAACAACTCTACAAGCTGCCATTTGAGAAGAATAGTGAATGGGTTGCAGTAACAGTATGTACAGGTAAACCATTGGTGTTCAGTATATTGTACAGGGAGTTGTACTGTACTTCTAAGATGCCTGTATTTATTTCTTTAAGGTTTAGAGACCCATAAGCACAGAAAACATTTACTAAACTGCCTAGAATAAGCTATGTGAAATTAATTTGATTATGTTTCTGTGTTACTTTATACTAGAGAATAATGAAGTTAGAAGGACATGAAACAACCCAGTCTTTTTTTTTTGTGGATGAGGCTAGGTCCAATCTGGCCAAAGGCCGGAGACCTGGCTGCAGTCTCATTGGACACATAATTGTCACATCAGGCCAACGTGGGGCAATATTACAATGTGCTGCCATTTCAGAGAATGGTGTGAGCGCACATATTCCACACATTGAGCCCTATAACACCCAACTTCTCCTGGCCTTCCTAAACCAGAACAAGAAAGGTTTAGTTAGACCAGATTTGCCAATATATGTTGTTGTCTGGGATAATGTCAGTTTCCATCAAACCAATATTGTTAGGGAATGGTCTGCTGCACATGAAAGGATAACAATGGAGTTCCTGCCACCATACTCCCTATTCCTAAATCAAAGGAGTTTTTTTCCCCGGTGCATCAGAAGGGAAAACATCAGATGTGATGTTGATGAAAATCTTTGGCCAGACCAACAAGAGCGACAGGATGTCCACCAAGAATGATTTTTTTCTTCATGGATGTTATTTTGTGGCAATTTTCTGTTCAGTATTTACGGTAACGTAAGAAATTTGAGATTTAAAATGAAAAATAAAATTGGACAAACAACTGTGTTTTCAATGGAAGCTTGTTTCAGCCACTGAATAAAAAATAAAAAAGGTAATCGTGACTTTTTATCTCACAATTAGGATTTATTTTGCAGAATTGCGAGATATAAACTTGTATTTGCGAGTTATAAAGTCAGAATTGCAAGATATAAACTCGCAATTCGGACCTTTTTTTGACTGAGTTATAAAGTCCAAATCTGAGGGGGAAAAAGACTGGCTTTTTTTTCTCCGAATTGTGTGCAATAAACTTGCAATTCTGAGAACAAAAGTCGGAATTGTGAGATATAAACTCGCAGTTGCAACAAAAAAAAGTCTGAAAGGTTGCTATAACTACGTTGTGTGGTGAAGGTTGTTACAGCATTGTCAAAATGTTGACACTGAACCACCGTTCAGGGCCATTACTTAAGGTTGTGCCTTGGGTAGGGTGTCTGGACAACAACTGGACCACATTATGCACTCGTCACTGCCCCGAAGCGCGAAAATCAGCCTTTTAAATTTCAACCGTCCGTTGGGTCGTCTCATTCTTCATCGAGCAAGGGATGAGAGAATGAGAGAATTGCGTTTTATTTACCTCAGCTAAATAAGACATTTTCTAATGTGACTAATCTTTGCTCCTCTGAATTTGTTGATGTTTGGACTGATTCCGGTTACCGACCTTTATCGCTGGCTTTCAACTACGCAACATTGTAACAACGTAGAATTGTAAGACGCGACAGGGCTGTTATTTCGTTTTTTTTTCTTTTTTCACAAATGTATGACTTAATAAAGTTGAATTAACATAACCTTCTGTCATTTTTACTCTTCAAAGTGTAGCTACACTTGCAGGTGTTGATTATAGTTAGTCTAATTTACTGATAGGCGGCCCATTAAATAATAATAAGGATAAACAATATTTAAAAAGTATATAATGATCTTACATCTGACTAATTAAAAATTAACCTCAAAACATAACATGCTAAATGGAGGATATCTATATCTAGCATAAAAAAAATTATTGTCAGAACGTCATCTCAGTTGCTGAATGTCGCGCAACAATGTTGCTACAGCCCTGTCGAGTCATACAATTCTACGTTGTTACAATGTTGCGAGCACGTAGACAGCGACGTTGCCATAGTAGAAATGCAACGTGCCACAGTAAATATGTTTGCTGGGTTATTCAGTCACGTCTGTTTCGGTTTATTTGTACGTTGCCTTATACGGTGATCAGAATCCACATCGGATTACAAACAGAATGTAATCAAACATGAAAGTGATTTTTGAGCTAAAATGATTTTAAAAGTCTTTAATGCTGATGTTAGCTGCTATGGAATCATCCGGCGCTGCGTCTCCTGACTCAGATAAACTCCTCGGTTTGTAACCACTCCTCAAGCCCGAGTTGGCCCGCTTTGGACCATGGTATTCGTCGGGCCAGAAAACCCTGGCCGTTCGCCCCGAGGAAGCCCTGGAAGTGACAGTGGAAACACGACTGGCCCTGGCACGCACTAGCATGCCCGCTTTTGGCCCAACAGTGGAACTATTTATCTAGTGGAACTAAATTTATTAAACATTTATTTTTAAAAAAGTATTTATTCCAGGTAAAATTGTGGAAAAGAGGAAAAAATCATTGTCAAGTCTAATATTTCAACATCAGTTGTAGAGGTTAAATCTGCACAATGTGCAGTAGTCCCACGTTAGGTTTTTATTGTATATTTCTGTCCTTAAAGCTATTATGCAACTCCGCTCACTCTCCATTTCTCTTGCCATTTCCTCATAGAAACCCAGAAAGAGGCTGAAGATAGGCCTCTGTTTCACAGCTAGAGATATAAAAGCTCTGAGGTCATTGCAGTACTCTGAAAAACACATAAACGAATGTTTAAAAAGGGCCTTAGAACAGCCTTTTCATCTAATATTACATAAACCGAATTGCAGCGGCGGGTCAGGATATATATTTTGAGACAATTATTATATTCAGTCCTGAAGTGCATCATGTTTGTCTCAGATGACACGCCCACAGTGTTTACAAGATGCATGCATTGATACATCGGGCCACATTCATGAAACAAGACCATAGCAAATTTCTTATATTTATTTGTATGTAAATTTGCAATGAATTCAATAGGATAAAACGTGAAGAATTGTGATAGATAGAGGTTCTCTGCAATCAATGGTTTCTTATGGTGGTAAATCATCAAATAAACCCACCCATAAACGGCACATAAAACATAATAAATTGTGTTTGGTCACTTAAATGTCAGTTAAAAAAAGAATGGGTGGTTTCTGAATTGGACCTTATGTATGTGTTATAAGCAGAAGGTGTGGCTACGCAAGACTATATTCATCTACTGTATGTCTGTGTATGGAGTGTAAATCATACGAGGCATGCAAACATGCAATTTGTTCTCTGACAGATGATTGATGGATACTTTGTGATCCCTCATGATAAGAAGTACTGTAGTGTATATAATGTACACCACATAACTGCACATGCTGAAACATACATGCAGACACACAACATGTTGGACGTGTCTCTCAGCGTACGCATTGTGATTGTTATGGGTGCGGCATATTCATTTGTCAGTTAAACTTATCTTAGGTTGTGTATAAAAGAAAAACACCCTCTAAAGACATCTGGTGATGTGGCCACGTCAGTTAGAGAACATCCGACTTTCCCATAATAAAAAGGAATTATAACATCTGCTGCTCACAGAAACAGTGCAATAGTCCTGTATTTACTTTTGTTTTATCAACAGTCAAGTCCGTTTTGTTTGCATAACACCTTTCACAATCTCCAGTGACTAAGCTAAAGGCCACAGTTATGGTTTGAAATTGTACCGTATTTATACAAACTCTTTTAATAAAAGGTACAAAAACTGTCACTAGGACAGTATCTTTTTAAAAGGTACACTTTTGTGCCTAAAGAGTACATATTGGTACCTTAAAGATACATAGTACCTAAAGTGTAGTACATATTGGTACCTTAAAGATACATAGTACCTAAAGTGTAGTACATATTAGTACTTAAGGAACAAAAGTGTATTTTTGAAAAGGTACCGCCCCATTACAGCTTTTGTACCTTCCCAAATTTATATTGTGATACTAATGGTCATAAGTTGAGGTTATTCACGAAGCAGTGCCTTTTTTATGTGGTATTTGGGAAAAAAATACCGTAACATGCCATGAAATCATTTTCCGTGGGAAAGAGGCGGTCTTTGCAATGCAGAGCCCCGTTTCAAAGGGGGGAAAAAAGTGAAAATATGACAAAGACATTGTATTTATTGCAACTGCTATTACATTATTATCTCTGTTATATTGAACAATGTTATCTCATATTTCACTCTTAATAGTCTATTTATAAACGCATTCTATCTCTTCAACCAGACCTATTTTTACAATCACGACCAAAAACCAAAATAGCATTCAATCTTAATCACTCCCTCAGCTAAAATGAAATGATACTAAAACTGCCAGTAGGTGGCAGCAAATTCTAACGAGTGAGTCATTGAATCGTTCAGTCAAATGATTCATTCAAAATGGCTGATTAAGTGACAAATCAAGTAAGAGGCTGCATACGAAATAACATACTAAATAGTAGGAACTAAATTTGGTTTAAAATGTATCTTGCAACTGTAAAAAAAAAGTATGTTCTTGTATGAATGTATTAAAAACAAGAAATTGTACACTACAGAGACATCTTTTTAGCACTATATCTTGGATTTTGGGGGCATTTGTATAAATTTTGGTGGCAAAAAAATTCGAGCGCAAGTGGAGGCCCCTTCTGTTACGAGGCTCATTTCAAGTGAAACATAGCAAAGGTTGCTACTTCCTTGGGAAAAACACTTAGCATAACCCATCGGCTCGTTTCTTGCAAACTGACCCTTTTGAAGAATCAGTTCCCTTCAAAATCAAAGATTCACAAAACAAAACCTTGTTTCTTCATCCAACAAAAGCATATGAAAGAGAACCATGAAAATAAGCCTTACAAATTCAAAACGGCTGGACGGCTGGACGGCTGGACGGCTAAGTGTAACCAGCTAACGTACACACTTGTTTTATATTCTAGGCATTAGCAATAGAAGTAGAAAGTGCTGTACACAAGCGATACAAAAAACAGTAGCCTAAGATAGAAAGGTGAAACATCTTGATCCCCAGTTTTGCTGGACTAAACTTTTGTGTTTTGAAACCTATAATTAGCTAGACAGAACAATCGTTGTTCACTCCTTTGAGCCTGAGTCCAGACAGATGATACATGAGTTTATATTTGTGAAGCCATGGCTATGAGTAACATTGGGAACTGACTCAACTGAGGAACCTGACAATATGATTAAAGAGCCCTTAAAAACAGCACTGGTCTGACCTCCTGGCTGGAACGAGCTCTTTCAGAAGCCAAAAAAGTAGCTTTGTCAGTTTGTAAAGAAAAATAGCTCACAACCAAACTTGTAGTGCATACGTTTATTAAAAAATGTAGATACTTTTATGTTTCTAGTAGTTTTTTTTTTTTTTTTTACAAACGGAGCTGGACTTCAGGTCTCAAAGCCCGTTCACACCAAGAATCATCATAACTTTAAAGGTAACTAAAATGATATCTAAATTACCGTCCACACCAATCCACAATAAAGTTTATTGTAAGCGTACACTGCAGTTTTAAATGCTCAAGCTCTTGAAAGTCTGTTAGATTTTGATTGGCTGTTAATGTTTTTATTGTTCATCAGCTGGAAAAAAAATCAGTCTGAAACGTTTCTCTATGTTGTAAGTTATGATCCAATTAGCATACTAGAGAACTAACATACTAGCACACAGTACATACTGAAAACTTACTATTTCTTATAATGTTTCTTTTAAAATGCAACAATAAATGTTTCAAACAGTAGTATACCACACTGTTGTCATGTGACTTCATTGCATGCATGTATGAGTAGTATGGAAATATTATATTCTAAACAAAGCCCTAAAGGTGCATTATGTAATATTTAGGAGGATCTGTTGACAGAAATACAATATCATATAACTATGGGCCCCTTACATTGAAATGCGCCGACATATTTCTACAGTAGCCCTAAACGGACAAACGCGTTTCGTTACTATGTTGTTCTTCGTCCAAGGAAGCTAGCTAAAGTCAGCTAATAAAACACTAACACAATGATGAACAAGTAACAATAATATTCGCAATAACATATCGTTTTACTGAATAATAAAGTAAACCTATTTTCTTAGTTTATCTTTGTAAAGAAACCTCATTGCCTAACTGGCTACTATCTGCTGTCTCAGACGACGACATCTTTTCCTGTCGGCCACTGTAACTTTTGTTGATTACGATTCGCAACCTCACCGCTAGATGCCGCTAAAAATCACACACTCCACATTTAAAGGGATAGTTCACCCAAAAATGTAAAAGTAACAGATGCAACTTTTGATTGTAATAATGTCTATGTAAATGCGGAGATTAACATGAATTAAGATTAATAAATGCTTTAGAAGTATTTTGCAGTTAACTAATGTAGTTAACTAATGTTAACAAATAGAACCTTATTGTAACGTGTTGCCAGATATATTGTCAATAAATTGAAAGTCAATGGGGTCCAAAACAGTATTGTTCAGTATAAAAAAAAAAATACCGAGACATTTTCAAAATATACTGTATTGTTTTGTGTTTTACAGAAAAAGAAATGCAAATGGTTTGAAACAGCATGAGGTTGAGTAAATGATTGCAGAAATTTCCTTTTTGGATGAACTATCCCTTTAAATCATTTCACTGTATACTGGATGTGTATTTCCATAGTTAAGTAAGACCAGAATTGGAGCTTGCCTGATGTTTAGGGTTTCTTGCCAAGTTTCTCGTTATAGTTGAAAGAGATTCTCTGTAAGTTTAGTTTAGGGGATTTGTCCATGTTTAATGCATTTCAGAGCTTTATAAGCCATGCATGATCAGTCAGGCGTCCGGCCCCCTGCTGTAACTCTCTGTTGGGGTTTCCCCCACCACGTCACAGGTGGAGTCCAAACCAACCAAGAACCAGATGCAGAAACAAATTATTTTTCCCTCTCCTAGAGCATTCTGGCTTTCCAGCAATGAAAAATCACTGTGTCAGATTTGGAACTGTTCTTTTCATGCATATTTACACAAAGAATGTTGAAAAAAAGCCACACAACAAACACTGTTCGTTGAAACTAACAGGGCACAATAAATCACTGTTTCAGTGCTTTAGAGTTCAAGTACACTGTGTCCACAGACTAAGTGAGAAATAAGCAATTGAAATGTATAACTTCTATATAACATAAAAGTAATAATATGTTGTGCTTGGTTGTGTCTGTCAGTAGGCTATTACATTTCTTTTTTCCAGAGTAATGCAGCACTTTTTATGAATATGGTACACAAACATAAAATAAACCAAGCTTGTGTCCCGTCCCTTCAAATTGGTGTTTTTGCTCTATCCAACTTCCTCTTTAATAAGTCGCTTTGGATAAAAGCATGTGCTGAATGTACAGCTATGATTCCTGTCTTGTGTTCCCCTGGTTATATATGGACTTTTATGTTATTTCCTGTTTTGCATCATGTTTTGTAGTCCTTTGTAGTTTTTCTTGTTGATTAGTTCCTGATTGTTACCCTTGTGTTCCCATGACAATTTACCACACCCCCTTGTTACTTTGTTATCTTCTGTATTTATACCCCTGTGTTTCTCTTGTTCAGTGTCAGTCGATATGTAATGCCGGGTTGAACGAAAGCAGGATGAGGTGGATCCACTTGCAGATTATAGGTTTATTAACAAAATGATGAAAACAAATACGGATAAACTAGGAAATACAGTACAGTAATAAGATGACAAGGTAACAAGGGGGTGTGGCAAATTGTCATGAGAACACATGAGGGTAACTAGCAGGAACTAATCAAGAAGAAAAACTACAAAGGACTATTAAACAAAATGCAAAACAGGAAATAACATAAAAGTCCAGATATGACCAGGGGAAAACAAGATAGGTATCATAACAACAGCCTTTTTTTTTAAGATGTACACATTTTAATTGTATAGGCTATAGTAAAATTCCATCAAATTGAATAGATTAATCCTTACATATTATTCATATTATTTTGTACAAATCTTAATGGAACGAGGGAATGGACCATTTTAGTTTATCTAATTCGTATTCATAAATTATTAAAAGATTTAATTGTTTAAATTTGTGAATATGAATCACATAAACTAAATGGTCCATTCCCTCGTTCCATTAAGATTTATACAATGTTTTATTAAGCTCTAGTTTTTTTTTACTCATTTAAAATTCTTAATTCATAATATGAATAATATGTAGCCTAAGGATTATTCAATTCAATTTGATGGAATTTTACTATACAATTGAAATTCATAAATCTTTTTATTTTTTTTATTTTTTTTTTACTTTTATGCATTTTTTAAGTGTATCTTGGACTTAAATCATACAACAATTAATTAATTAATGACTCCACATCTTCTGAATTAAATTCAGTTCACTGTTTAATTATGTTTGATTATTGACTCATTTTATCTTTCAACATTTCTTAAATTTTTTTATTTTATTTAATAAATTAGGTCTATTTCATTTTGATTTTTAGCGCTTGAAAATTACAAAGTGACATACAGGGCTTTAAACTATTATTATACTTAATTGATATAAATACTAATAAATAATATGTTATAATAAATTAAATATGTTGGAAAAAATCAAGGTAACAGGGTTGCAAAAAAAATTGTGAAGCTGAAATAAACTGAAACCAAAAGAGCATATTGTATAATACTTAGTTTGATCTGAGATTGACCATCAATATTTTCAGAAGATTGTGCGCTTCTTTTCACTGACCATTTCTTGGAAAGAAAACCCCTTTTGTTCCCTATTCATGGAAAGTCTCATGCAATTCATATTCAAATGTTAAAAAGATAAACAGTGCTGCATTGTTTGTTGAAAAAGCCGCTGCAGATTTGAAGCCTTTAGTAATATACGGTTGTAATCGAAATTATTCAGGAGAGTTGAATAATTTCGATTACAACTATAACTGCCATATTGTGTGACATTATCCCAAAAACCAGTATTCTCTCTTTTCCGCCTCATCTCTGTCTTCATCCACCTCCACATCCCGGCCCTCGGGCCTAGACTGCACTGCGTGGGCCCCGGCATGTGTGCTTTGTGTTTTGACCTATAGATGCCTTGTTGACATAGCGCTCAGCACTGGATGCTGTAGATGCGTAAGCTGATAAAAATACAAGCGTTTGGGCTGCGGAGCTCAGGTCCTGTGGTATTACACAATCGGAGCACTGGCCCGTGTATTGTGATATTATAAAATAAGAGGTTGTATCACCAGAGGCATTTTAAATGATGTTTTAAAGATAAAACTATATAAAAGATTAGCTAGCGTTACACAACCAATTCCCATAAGCCAGTGGTGTATGTAAGCTTCACAGTACCTTTAACATCATACACAACCACACACTGATGCTGTTCTAAAACCTATCAGCTGCCCATGGAAACAGTATTTTTAAGAGATAATAATGATAATAAAAAAATATTATGATTATTATTATGAGAATTTAAATTAGTCTGTGATCTCTCACAAAGCTTAAAGACTGTAAAAAAAAAAAAGTTAAAAAAAAAAAGTTGCTGCCTTAAAATTAAGTACAATCTACTTGGTTGTATAAGTCATTTCAACTTTAAACAAAATAGTTGAATCTTGAATAACTTTTCAAAATTAGTTATTGTACTTATGAGTTAAAGTAATGTAAAAACTATAGTGCTGTCAAATCATGATTAATCACATGTAACATTAAAGTTAGTGAATATATATATATATACAGTGTGTGTGTGTGTGTGTGTGTGTGTGTGTGTGTGTGTGTGTGTGTGTGTGTGCGTGCGTGCGTGCGTGCGTGCGTGTGTGTGTGTGTGTGTGTGTGTGTTTACAAACTTTGACAAACTTCGCAATTAATCGATTTGACAGCATTAGTAAAAACATGTTGTCATAACTTATTGATCATAACTTTTTTTTTTTTTTTTTTTAAGGTGAAGAGGTATTTAATAGCCATTTGTCCATTCATTATTTTAAACCTCTGTGATTTTCATCCACTCTCGATCCCCTTCTCTCAGTTTCTCCTAGAAGCCAAGAGGAAAACACACCACCCTTATCCATTCCTTTTTCACCTTTACCATTTACACTCTCCTTTCGCTATACACATCCTCTCCCTCCCTCCCCCCCTCTCTCTCTCTCTCTCTCTCTCTGATAGGATAATCTGGCGAGTGAGTGTCAACCCATGTGAGGACGGGATTACACTTTTATTTGCAGAGTTTTTATCCTGCTTGCCATCTGTCAGAGTTACACACGAGAGAAACAGAAAGCGGCTTTGACTTTCAGGGTCCATTTCTTACCACTCTGCTCCACAAAGTATCGTTACATTTTTTGCCCACATGTGTGCACAGTCATAAAAATAAAGCTTAAAAAATGTGCAATATTCATAGCGGCCTTTATCACAATACAACAATATCTATAAATAAACTACTATTAACATAATTACCTTATACCGAACCCATATAATATACAGTAAGGTCGTTTATTATACAGTACACCTATATATTTAACTACTATTAAATATCTTGTGTGACATCACAACTATGAAGATTTTATTTCAATACATTTTCTGGAAGGACTGAGTATTTTGAACGTTAGAGTATGTCTACATTTTTCAAATTCAAAAGAGCAAATAAAATCTGTCTTTCCGTGATACGTCCACCTTTAGAGCTCAGCTAGAGGTCAACACTTCACCCTTCAGGATCCGTCTTGTCCTTCATCGCCTCCAATTAACAGCAGCACTCCCTGCAATCTGATCCTGGAGCCCTACAGGCGACTCCTACTGTCAGCTTATCACCTCCCCTGCCTCGTCTGCTTCAGTTCCTACAGCGCTCCAAGTGTCTCCCAGGCAAAAGCCATTAGATCCCAGTAAGAGAGATTTATCCCTAGATAATTAAGTCTACTGATGTACGTCATGTCTGTGGTTGAGACAGGTCCTTCTGTTTATTGTAATGAGAACTAACCCCTTAGGTGTGAACTGAAGACCTAGAGAAAAGTAAAGAATTTCCTCAGAGTGGAAAAGAATATGATACCTGACTCATGGCATGTAGAAAGGCATGGGCAGGTGCCAACACAAACACTCATAAACATATATAGTCGACACATAAACATGTTTATGTGTTTGTGTGACTGTATATAGCCTATACACACGGTCACACAAACTTGTACACCAATTCTTGTAAAGATCTTCAATATTGTTCTTAAAGGAACCCTTCACCAAAAAATTTTAAAAATAAATAATCTGCCATCAGTTTCACACCCAGTTTCACACCCAGTCAAAAAAAAAAGAGAATTGCATTGAATATATATATATATATATATATATATATATATATATATATATATATATACAGTACCAGTCAAAAGTTTGGAAACGTTACTATTTTTAATGTTTTTGAAAGAAGTCTCTTATGCTCATCAAGCCTGCAGTAAAAAAACAACAACAAAAAACAGTAATATTATGAAATATTATTACAATTTAAAATAATGGTTCTCTTTTTTAATATACTTTAAAATGTAATTTATTTTTGTGATGCAAAGCTGAATTTTCATCAGCAAGTACTCCAGTCTTTGGTGTCTTATGATCCTTCAGAAATCATTCTAATATGATGATTTATGATCAATGTTGGAAACAGTTGTGCTGCTTAATATTTTTTTTATAACCTGAGATACTTTTTTCAGGATTATTTGATGAATAAAAAGTTAAAAAGAACTGTATTTATTTAGAATAGAAATCTTTTGTAACAATATACACTAAAAAGTTTGGGAATAATAACTATTATTTTTTTTTAAGAAATTAGTACTTTAATTCAACAAGGATGCGTTAAATTGATAAAAGGTGATGGTAACGATTTATATTGTTAGAAATGTTTTTTTTATTTTGAATAAATGCTGTTTTAATGAATAAATGCTGTTAACGTTTTACTCATCAATGAATCCTGAAAAAAGTATTCCAAAAATATATATTAAACAGCACAACTGTTTCCATCATTGATAATAACTGAGTATCAAATCATCATATTCGAATGATTTCTGAAGGATCATAAGACACCAAAGACTGGAGTACTTGCTGATGAAAATTCAGCTTTGCATCACAAAAATAAATTACATTTTAAAATATATTAAAAAAGAGAACCATTATTTTAAATTGTAATAATATTTCATAATATTACTGCTTTTTTGTTTTGTTTTGTTTTTTAACTGCAGGCTTGATGAGCATAAGAGACTTCTTTCAAAAACATTAAAAATAGTAATGTTTCCAAACTTTTGACTGGTACTATATATATATATATATATATATATATATATATATATATATATATATATATATATATATATATATATATATTATAGGGAGCTTCCATACCCTTTTGCATTAAGACAACCAACTTCTATCTCTATCTATCTCTTTGAGGACACATTTGGCTCTAACCAAACACTCTATCCAACAAACACATACACATACAGCGAACTAACCAAAACAGAAAAAATAAACCAAATCAGTTTTGTAGCTTTAATGGTTCACTTAAAACGCTCTGTGTCCGTTTCAGTACATCTCTGTCCTCAGAAAACCTACATGGCTTGATTTAAAAAGTTTCAGAATTTAAATGTTTTGACTCCGTGTCCTTTCAACAACTCTGCGGAACGTCAGACTCAATCGAATCTGAGTTATGAGAGCAGCGTTTGGCACATGATTAATATAGCCTTGACCATATTTTTAAATATGTAACAGTTTTTCTTGTATGCACATGGTCTTGAGGGAATCTGGGGTTTGTGATCAAATCGGCTGTGGTGTGTAAGTTCGACTGTTGAGCTTCTTCCACCGTGGTTTACAGCCAGAGTTCAGTGACGGATTGGCCCAAATGTAATCCTGAAACCACAGAGTGTATTAGAGCTAATACTTGTGGCTTCACCTCATTGGACATGCTTTAGCACAGACTCACAGTCAGATATAAGTCAAACGCTCAAATCTTGACGCCAGAGAGTTTTAAAGAGAAGCAGACTTTGCTATGCTTCAGTTACTATAGCACACAAAGATATGCACTAAAGCCTATTTGTGTTAAATGTCAATGGCTATGCTTTGTTGATGGTTGTTCAATGTTTAACAATCTATTTTAGAATAATGCATTTACAGTGAGGTACAAATCTGAAAAGTTGCAAGAAATTAATACATTTATTCAGCGAGAATGCATGAAATTGATCAAAGTACACTGTGAAAAGTGGCAACCTGTGATTATTATACCTTTTCACCACTGATCTCAGGTTGGACCTGAGCACTGCGTTCAAGCCAAAAACCATAAACTAAAAATCTGAAACGTGCAACTCAGTAAGCTGATACAACATCCGTGTGGATAGGTGAGATAAGGCCTCTATAACAGTAAAATTCAAAGTAAACACTTTTCATGACTTTGTGTTGCACTATAATGCTAACCGCACAAACCGAAAGCAATCACAAATGGTGCTAAATCCACAAGACTTCTACATAGAAACCAAAATCTGAACATGCTCATCTTGGTTATCTGGTCCAGTTCTGGCAGATGATTTCAAAAACCGCAATTATCAACACGGCCCATGACTGATCAAGAATCAAATTTAACTCAACACAATGTATGAAAATATGGAACAGCTGGAGTGGATTAACACTAATATAATGAATAATAAACAGCTTGTAATGATCAGATCAGTCATTTTGACGATACACATGACATCTTCGAGTAATACCATATGGACCACAGGATGTAGGGCCTGAGATAATGGCTACTAGACCCCAAAAATAAAAAAAATAAAAAATCCATCCATCCATCATTTCAGCAAGTATTTATAATGATCTATGCTTCACATTTAATAATATTGAATCCTCCTTCTCTAATATCTTACTTTTAAGTCAAACTATAAGGCTCTTTTTTTAGATATAATCCTTATCTCTCTCTCTTTCTCTCTCTCTCTCTCTCTCTCTCTCTCTCTTTCTCTCTGTATGTGTGTGTGTGCATGCATGTGTGCGTGTGTGTATTATTAAACCTCAATGACAGATCCTTTTACCGCTTGACTTTCATCTCCTCTCATTGGTTCACTGAGTATGAGCTCACAACTCTCTCCTCTTTTATTAAATACAATGAGCCCAAACTCTCCACCCAGGATGTACTCTGATATAAGACGATGTTATGTATGAAATGAATGAACACACTAAAGAGAGTCTAAAGTAGGGCTATTCATAAGGGGTTAGAATAGAACAAGTTAGAATTTGTATTTTTAAAAAAGAAAAAAGAATTGCTTTCAGCTAAAAATGCTAAATTAAATCCAGTAATTAAATATTTAATTGTCTTTCATATACAGATATATCATGATTTTTGACATGTAGGCCTACATATCATGGTACTACCTCCATGATATGTAAAAACCATGATATATTAATACTGTAATCATTCATATTTGTATTGCCATCAGATTCAATGGTTCACCACAGTCATTTTTGCAACTGGCTCCAATAGCACCAATATTGAGCTGTTTACTTCTCTCTCCCTGCACATGTCTGTAATAATGAGAGCATCTAATGTTCCTTTGTAATATTTTGCACATGGTATGCTGCTGTACAAGAGATCTGTATTTGAATGGTCTTTTTGTTTAGAGACTTTATGAGTGTGTGTGTGTGTGTGTGTGTGTGTGTGTGTGTGTGTGTGTGTGTGTGTGTGTGTGTGTGTGTGTGTGTGTGTGTGTGTGTGTGTGTGTGTGTGTGTGTGTGTGTGTGTGTGTGTGTACCCTCCTCGACTCTCTCTGCAGCTGCCTCCATATTTAGTTACTGCAGTGACTCAGTAGAAAAGAGAGAATCATCTTTGCTACTCTTGCCATATTGGATGTACTTCACTTAAACCAATTATTATGGTTTTTGTACACTATACAATGACTTTTTTTTAGGTATCATTGCAACACCGTGATGGAAATACCAAGGTATTATTTGATATACTGACAATGTGCATATAAGATGACAACAGTGTAAAATTCAAGATGGCTTTACCTGGTTCTAGATGGGCATTGCTGGTTACTGCTGTGATTTTACCATGTTTTACCATGATGGCTGTCCTACTGAAAACATGCAAGCAAACAAACAGACATAACAGTTTGCACACACAGATTTACTTCAATTGAAATCGAAACAAACTGTTGTGATGTCATTTCAAACAATATCAGGCCAAAATAAGGTTTATTTGGAGTTCATTTTTGGAGTTCGAAACAGCTTGCTGTGGTTGGTAAACACCTTCAAACTACCATTGGTCCATAGCAATTATATAATAAGTAGGTGTGGCTCTTAGGCTCCGCCTTCTTTGACAACAAAATCTTCTCTGGTTCATATGTTTTGTTCAATTCGACTTGTTCAAGTCAGACATGAACACACTTGAGAGCTGCTTTATAGTAGAAATTGAAGTTAAAATTCGAATTGAACGCTGTTTTTGTCATGTTCAGTACTGTAAAGCTGATTGTTTTAAAATATGTTGTTTAACGTGCTATATAAATGAAGGTGACGTTAACTGACTGAAGTACCGAATTGGAGAGCTGTCACATCCACATCGCTGCAATCATATGCTTTCTTAAAGGGATACTCCACTTTTTTGGGAAATAGGCTCATTTTACAACTCCCCAAGAATTAAACAGTTGAGTTTTACCGTTTTCGAATCCATTCAGCCGATCTCCGGGTCTGGCGGTACCACTTTTAGCATAGCTTAGCATATATCATTGAATTGGACAGGACCATTAGCATCTCTCTCAAAAAATGACCAAAGAGTTTCGATATTTTTCCTATTTAAAACTTGACTCTTCTGTAGTTACATCGTGTACAAAGACCGACGGAAAATGAAAAATTTTCTAGGCTGATATGGCTAGGAACTATACTCTCATTCCCTCATAATAATCAAGAAACTTTGCTGCCATACCATGGGTGCAGCAGGCGTAATGATATGACACAGCGCCTGAAATGATCCGATTCAATGATCTATGCTAAGCTATGCTAAAAGTGGTACCGCCAGACCCGGAGATCGGCTGAATGGATTCGAAAACGGTAAGACTCAACTGTTTAACTCTGGGGGAGTTGTAAAATGAGCCTATTTCCAAAAAAAGTGGAGTATCCCTTTAACCTCTGTTTTCTAATGGCTTTTATTTTTGTTTTATGTTTATTTTGTTACTGAGAGGAAAGCGTGCAGCACATATTTTAGGGCAGCATTGGGATGTTCGATAAAAGTATACTGCTGGAAAGGGGTTTCAAAATGCATTTTACCGCTAAAGCGAACAACGGAAACTTCTCCGTGAGTTTATCAGGTCCATTAACTGGTTTGATGGTGAAGCTGGTCTGGTCAGGTTGGAAGTGCCCTCTAAATTTGGGAGACCAGCTAAGACCAGCAAATCATCTAAGTCTGTAAAAAATTTTATTAATTTTTTAAACGCAGTGTAAACTAGTCACAAGCTAAGTGAGTCTTTTTCCAGAGACTGCCATCATAATGGCTAAAATTGATTCACATCAACGGTAAATGTTCAGCATACATGCATCAAAATGCACTTAATTGCATACAGAATACAGACGTTCACATTTTATGTAGCTGAAAATGTGTACGCTTTATCACAGACACGTGTGATTTGAACCCTATGAAACCATAATCTCTTGTTGTCGTGGAAACCTCCACTGCTCTGCAGCTGCTGTAGAACAGCAGATGATGGCAGTAAAAACAAGAGCGGACACACACACTCTCATACTCACCGACATTACAC